>NC_057799.1:129271922-129280578 GCF_018294505.1 Triticum aestivum
GGAGGGGAGAGACGTGGGGAGTGGGGGGGAGTGATGCGTGGGCTAGGGTTTCGGGTAGTGGGGGGTTATGGAGGGGAGTAGGTGGGCTGGCCGGTTGGGCCAGGTGCACATAAGGGATGGATTATTAGATTAAATTAACAGTTAGATTGAGTTTAGCGAAGCTAATCCTGTGGTGATAATGAGTTTGTGTCCATTTGTGGGGTGCGTTAAGAGAAGATTAAGTTTGATCTTTTATAAGTAGTATAGATATCAAGGACCCTTGGTGCCTTCGCTTCTCGGCCAGCCCAACGCCCATTAAGAAGCTATCCACGAAGGCCTGGTGAATGAGAGCTTTGAAAAACATCCTTAAGAATAACTTTTCTCCGTGCGTGTTAGGTTACGACCGTTCGAGTAAATTCTTCACGTGTCATGGAGTCAATTAGGGAGAAGAGCCGTTTTCTAGACGATGGTTTTGAAGATTTGCAATGTAGGTCAACGATCAATTCACCTGTAGTGCCCACACACATCTCGCCATTGCACAATTGATTAGCGAGTGCCCCATGAATCTCCCGCGCCACATAATTCGTGGGTAATGCCTTTGGCCATGTGTCCTTGCGCTAGAACCTCCCGTGTTAGAAGTGAATGTTGTGCAAGCATCCACAGAAAACACCTTCGGCTTCGAAGGTACACACATTTTCATAATTTTCTCTAGTGGCTCACATGGCTGGCCGACGAGCTTAGCCTCCCCTCTAGCCATTCCTTCCAGTGTTGCTTTGTTTTCGCAAGCATCTAGTAAGCCGAACGTCCGGTGAAGATTACAGTCTTTTCAAAATGCCATGCCTAGAAATCTTCACATACTCGAGCGCTAATTAGGATCCCCTTATAACACCCACAACCCACACCCATCAACAAAGAATATTGTAGAAGTCGGGAGCTCCTATTCGGCGCTTTAGGCGGCAAGGAAGCTCCATGGCAATCACGCACCAACGCTGGTGGGCCGACCCATGTAGATTTCGCATTTATTTCCCATGGTTCGCCAAATTGCGTTAAAAAGGATAAAATTCGCAAAAAGGGAAACATTTCTTTAATTCAAAAAGTTCATGGATTTTGATAAAAATCATGATCTTTTTAAAATTCATTGATTTGAAAAAACCATTGATTTTTTTAAAAAGTTCATGGATTTTGAAAAAAAGTTCATCGAATTTTGAAAAAGTTCAGCATTTTTTAAAAAGATCATTGAATTTTAATAGAAGACCATCAATTTGAAAAAGTCACCAGTTTTGAAAAAAGTTAATAGAATTTGAAAAAAGTTCACCAATTTTTCTAAAAAGTTCGTCAATTTGAAAAAAAGGCCATCAATTTTTTTTAAAGTGCATAAAAAATTGGAAAAAGCTCATCGATTTGAAAAAAAGTTCAACAAATTTTTAAAAATGTGCATTTCGAGAAAAAATAAAGAAAAAGGAAAAATAAAACATGATGAAAGAAAAGAAACAGAAAAAAATGAAAAAATGAAAACCGGTCCAGAAGAAGAAGAAAAAACGGCTGGAGAAAGTGTAAAAGCATATAAAAGGAAATATATTATCACCACGTGTTGTTTGCCTGGTTGGTTAGTGTGAGTTAAACATGAGTTGGAGGTTGCGGGTTCTAGGTCCAACACTTCAGCCACGCATGTGTTTTGCGGATTAAACCAGAAAAAAGTGGAATGGGCCGGCCTAGCGCGGGGGAGGGGTGTGCGCCGGTTTGCCAAATGACCTATAAACCGGCGTCTGAAGTGCTACATAGGATACGCCGTCGATGTCTCCCTAAATTCCGCTCTGCCGACTAAGACATGTCAATAAAATCACAAGATTACCACCCGCAAAAAAAATCACAAGATTATGGGCCTCTATATTAGAGGAGAAAAAAACTATTTCTAGGTCCAACACTTTTATGTAATGAAGTACAGTGTACCCGGCCCAAAAAGTGAGATTCCATTGGACCCAAAATATTGAGGAGCCTTGCAAGTTCGTGACACACACCGGACGAGAGAAAACGGTGCCGGGCCGCCGCCCCTAAAATATCTCCGGGCCTCGCAAGGCAAGCTGCGGGAGCACGCAGACGAATGGGCCTCTGACAGCGGACCCCACTCGACGGGAACACGTAAACCACAAGATCCAGTCACGGCTAAAAAGCTCCCCCCTCCCCCACGTTTCGACGGAGCTCCCTTCCATCTCTCCCCCCTTTCTTCTTCCTCCCCACGCCAGCCGCCGCCCCGGACCTAGGGTTTCCCCGCCGCCGCCGCCGCCGAATCGCAGCAGGAGGAGGACGAGATGGGCACGCCGGAGACCTCGCGGGAGCCGTGCCCGGACCGCATCCTCGACGACGTGGGCGGCGCGTTCGGGATGGGGGCGGTGGGCGGCTCCGTCTTCCATTTCCTCAAGGGCACCTACAACTCGCCCAACGGCGAGCGCCTGCTGGGCGGGGCCCAGCAGGTGCGCCTCAACGCGCCGCGCGTCGGCGGGAGCTTCGCCGTCTGGGGCGGCCTCTTCTCCGCCTTCGACTGCACCATGGTCTTCGTGCGCCAGAAGGAGGACCCCTGGAACTCCATCATCGCCGGCGCCGCCACGGGTGGCTTCCTCTCCATGCGCCAGGGCCCCGGCGCCGCCGGCCGCTCCGCGCTCATGGGCGGCTGCCTCCTCGCGCTCATCGAGGGCGCCGGCCTCATGCTCAACCGCGTCCTCGCCGCGCCGCAGAACCTCCCCCCGCTCCCCACCGACGACCCCAACCTGGCCGCCGCGATGGCGGGGGGAGGCGTCGGCGGCTTCCCAGGCATGCCCCAGCCACCCGTGCCCCCTGTGGAGGTCGGGAGCTCCGGCGGCGGGGGTAGTTGGTTCGGCGGCCTCTTCGGCAAGAAGGAGGAGGAGAAGAAGCCCAGCGGCAGCGGCGGCAAGTCGGAGATATTAGAGAGCTTTGATACGCCCAGCCCTCCGATACCTTCGTTCGACTACAAGTGAAAAAAAAGGTGCGTTCTTCTCTCCGATCTGTATTTTTGGATTCAATTTCAGATCTTTTCTCCTGCTGTTTTTAAGTTCGATCAGGTTTCTTCCTTAGCTTATTTATTACTTGGTGATGAGGCTGTCCGCGCTTAGGAGTCCATGTCGTGTACATCAAGAAGCCTTATTACCTCCTTATATCAGACACGATCGATCGTGTTATATATACTCTCGTTCTCGTTCTGTACCCCGGGAAGATTCTAGTTCACCACAACGCATCGAATCTTCAGATAGGGTTACGCGGCTAATACTATGTCGGCTCCTGTCTTCGAGAGAGATCTCTTCGAGAGAGAACCGTGCCCAGGCCGCATCATTGATGATGCAGGCAGTGCTTTCGCCATGGGTGCTGTCGGTGGTTCTGTCTATCACTTTTTCAAGGGCCTTCATAACTCGCCCAATGGTGCTCGAATTACTGGCGGCATGCAGGCCGCTCGCATGAACGCCCCTCGACTCGCCGGGAGCTTTGCTGTGTGGGGCACCCTCTTTTCCACCTTCCACTGCACCTCAGCCTACGTTCGCCGGAAGGAGGACCCCTGGAACTCCATCATAGGTGGCGCCGCCACTGGAGGGTTTCTCTCCATGCGGCAGGGCGTCAAAGCTTCTGGCCGCTCGGCACTTGTGGGTGGCTTTTTCCTCGCCCTCATAGAGGGCGCTGGCCTCATGGCCAACCGCTTTGCACCGCAGATGCTCCCGCCGCTCCCTGCCGATGATCCCAACATGGCCGCCGCCATCTCGATGGGAGGAGGTGGCTTCCCAGGCCTGCCTCAGCCTGTCGTGTCCCCTGCAGAGGTCGTGAGCTCAAGCAGTGGGGGTAGCTGGTTTGGCGGCCTCTTCGGCAAGAAGGAGGAGAAGAAGCCCAGCGGCAGTGCTGGCATGTCGGAGATATTAGAGAGCTTCGAGGCGCCCAGCCCTCCGATACCATCGTTTGATTTCAAGTGAAAGGAAGGTGCGGTGTTTGTTTGACTGCTCTGATCTGTATTTTGGATTTAATTCAGAAAGGGTGTTGTTTTTAAGTTTGATCCACTCCTTGTTTCTGATACTTTACCTGACGAGGTGGCAATGATTTATTGAGGTGTCTGTTTTAAATGATTCTGCCGCTGAGTTTTTCTTGCTAATGCAACATGCCACTTTATTTTCAGTACTTGTCCATGCCGTATAACCAAGAAGCCTTATTACTTTATTAGCTTCCAATTAGAGAACATGATTGATTGTGGTATATAGCTGCTGTGGTTTTATTTCATCGCTCTGAGCTCTGAGGAAGCTTTTGTGGTTAATTATATTCTGCTGAGTTCTGCCTCCTACTTCCACCACAAAGCACTAAATCTTCAGGTAGGGTCACACGACAGATACTATGTGTACCTTTCACCATGGGTTGTGTGACCCTACCTGAAGATAATTAACGGACCCATGCCTAGACCATATTTTTGATGATGCAGCGCCATGGATTGTGGGAGGTTCTGCCTTCCATTTTCTCAAGGCCGCATGTCCTCTGGACTGTAAAATAGCTTTATGTGATCTACGAGTAGTTCAGTTCAGTACGTAGGTTTGTGGAAGACTTTCGATGTTGGTTTATTAGTGGTGAGTTATTCTATGGCTGTCCGTTTATAAGCTGGTTGTTCTTCTGGCCAACGAAACGTAACTCAAAATAAAGCATTTGCAAGTATCAAAATTATTTTAGAGCTTGTTATGTTCTGTATGGACATGAGAATAAATCTGTCAAGAATATTAGGCCTGGTTTGCTTTTATCATGTTGTCCTACTCCATTTGAGAACTCATAGATCTGTGTTTCATTGTGATAGGGAACATGGTAAATATTCCTTTTTTATCTAGTCCTGGTTATGGATGGGCTGCATTGGCCATTTACTTGGACTGAATTATTTCTTCTGACAGACAAAAGAAAAAAAATGTTCTATCTGGCTTACAAAATTGACATTCCTGTTGACGTGAATGCAGTTTTCTTAACCAATATCTTGCTACATGCTTACCTTTTTATATGATGTTAGGGATTGATTGTGCCTCTTAGCATCTGAAATCATGTCCCGAACATGCCCCTTGACTGCCTAACCTAACTTGTTAATAAGATATAAATTACATATTGTACTTACTCGGTCATTAAAATCTTATGCAAGTAGCAGATACGGCTCCCATGGATTTGAAGATATAAAGTAGATTTTGGTTTCAAGCTGTTTTGATTAAAATATGGAAGCACTACACATGATTTTAGCTTATATTTTTCCAGTTATCAGGGATCAGTTATTTCAGTTCAGTATTTTCACAATTCTTTATCCATGGTCCTTGTTCTTCAACTGTACATTTAGGATGCCACCTTGGAACTTAAAAAGAAACAAGCTGCTGTAAGGTCAAGTGCCCCAGGAATGCCTGAGTCATGCACCTCTGTATGCTCATGTGTCTATATTGCTCAACTCCCATTGTACGTTTTACTAGTGAATGGCTCAAATTATATATGGAACTAAGAGAAGGTCTCCATCATTTTGTCTAATCTATCGAGATTTGTATGTTAGATGATATCCGTCATATGCTTTTTAGTTCCGTGCTCTCTGTTTGATTTGATGTTAAACTATGGCGTGCTTTTGTTGCGCAGTGTGCAGGTTCATGTGGTTTGGTTATTCTGTTGTTGCATCGATTCAGCTCAGTTTTTCCATGCTTGCAATGCTCAAATGATGTAGAGTGTGTGACAATTTGTTCCTACTTCCTGCAGGTAGCTGATGGCGCCGATGCGCAGCGGCGCTCGATCCACAAGTAGTAGTCTGAAGCTGGGAGTGCAATCTACTTCATCTTGTCGGAGGGGTAGACAAGTGACGCTTGCGCAGCTCAACTTCTAGTACTGTTATCTATGGGCTGACCAGTCGCTGGGAAAAGGTTTTGGATTATTAGTTTATTGTACGCGAGCTTTTTAAACTTTGCATGTTCATGTTGTTGCCGTGGTAGTGACGGTAATAATGCCTATAGCGTCATATGGTGCAGATGTACTGCTGCGCTTGAAAAGCCTAAAATTAAAATTACGCCTCTGTCTGTCTGTCTGTCTGTCTTGCTTCTGGTGTGACGTCAGGGTTCTTCTGCCTTCCTGTTTCGATGTCTGCAGTAGTAAGCACATTGCTTACCGATGGTTTGGTACCAACAAGGTTTTGTGGATCTGCCGCTGCGCACTACCAGCGCCCTAGGCCCTAGCCGACGGATCGGTCCGAGTGGTGGTTCAGTCGGATTCTTCGGTCGTGCTTTCCAGCCTATGGTCATCTGGCTCGTGAGATCAGGAGGTTATCTATAGTGAGGGTGAGGCAGTTCGTTCCCTGAAGTTCTCGATTCTGCATATAGGACATCCACTGAACTCCTTTCAAGTCAGCCGCTATCCATGTTCTCAGCTCTGCATATAGTAACAACTAACAACACATGCAGTGAAATCCTGGTTTTTGAAAATCCTAGTATTATTTCTCTCCCTCCGATGTGCCACCACAAAGCCATCATTGGCGCGTTGCCCTGCCAGAAAGAAGTCCCCTTGCCATCTCCAAGGTGAATAGCAGTGGAAGCTTTGAATAGAAGAGGCAACCCCTACCATGGCTTGTCCAGCTCTGTGCAACATTGCCACAACCACCTTAATTTCAGAGGCTTGCCATGGCTTGGATCTGCAGGTTAGGTACACCTAAACCACCGAATTGTACTGGAGAGCTGGCTCCATCTGACCAAACGCTTGCCCACACTAACATGATCAACACCAATCCAAAGGAAGGCACGCCTAAGCCTTTCAATCTGGTTTATAATCCGTTTGGGCGTGTCAATACATATGAGCTGGAAGATCGTCATTGCCGAGGTCACAAAGAGGACCAGGCAGTAGCCTGGTGGCAAGAGAGCAGTGGCTCTTTCTTGCAGACCGGGGTTTGACTCCCGTCGGGAGCGAATTTCCGCGATCTCATCCGGGTGGGCTCCTTTTATAAAAATATGTCCTGGGTGCTAGTGCCCATGGATCTCATTTTTTTTCCATCAAGCCAACTTGTTAATTAGTTTATCCAACAGCTCCTGAAAAGCACCCCATTTCAGTTATCACACAATGGCATACCTAAATAGGTGCTTCATTCGGTCCCTTTTACTCTGCATATTAGATTTGTGCAATTCGAACTTTGCAAAGTTTGAGCAAATTTATATTATTATTTTTTTGCGGGAAAAACTTTCAATCTATTCATCTTGAATCATGGTAGTATAACGAACACTAGAAATAATAAAAATTACATCCAGATCCGTAGACCACCTAGCGACGACTACAAGTACTGAAGCGAGCCGAAGGCGCGCCGCTGTCATCGCCCCTCCCTCGCCGGAGCCGGGCAAACGTTGTTGTAGTAAACAGTCGGGAAGTCGTCGTGCTAAAGCCCCGTGGAACCAGCGCACTAGAACAGCAACCGCCGCAGATGAAGAGTGTAGATCAAAAGAATCCAACCTAAAGACATACGTACGAAGACGAGCAACGAACAGATCCAAGCAAATCCACCAAAGACAGATCCACCGGAGACGCACCTCCACACGCCCACCGATGATGCTAGACGCATCACCGGAACGGGGGCTAGGCAGGGAGACCTTTATTCCATCTTCAGGAAGCCGCTGCCGTCTCGCCTTCCTGAGCAGGACACAAACCCTAACAAAGCTCAAAAACAGATCTAAAAACAGAGCCCTCCCACCGGCAAGGGCCGAGATCCACTCCGCCTCCATGGCCATAAGGCCACCGAAGACGGGACGGACCGGCACCGATGCTGGCGGGTGGCAGAGAATCTTAGTTTGTTTGGAGGCAGCGGCTGTAGCTAGGCGGAGGCGAGCAAATTTATATTAAAAAATTATAAACATCTACAATACCAAATATATACTCCCTCCGTTTTTTATTTACTCCACATATTAGCTTCGGTCAAAATCAAACTTTGTAAATTTTGACAAAGTTTATAGAAAAAAATATTAACATATAAAATAACGAATCAATACCATTAGATTCACTATTGAATATACTTTCACGTGATATAGATTTGTTATTGTAAATGTTAGTATTTTTTTTATAAACTTAGTCAAACTTTATGAAGTCTGACTTAGTCAAATCTAATATGCGGAGTAAATAAAAACAGAGGGAGTACTATAAAATTAAATTTTATGATGAATCTAACAATGTTGATTTGGCAGTGTGAATGTTGATACTTACTTCTATAAATTTGATCAAAGTAGAGATATTAAAAAGCATTAGACCGAGTATAAGGGAAGCTCGCGGTTTGGCCGCCAATCCCTGCCTGGATATCAGATAGATCGAAATCTTCACATCCTACTTTTAGCCAAATTGGTCTTGGCCAGTGGCAGCACAAAAGAAAAATCCAACAGAGCAGCGACAGTATTCGTGTCCTAAAGACAAGGCTTGCTGAAAATTATGACGTACCTGCATAAACTCAAGTCTGTTGCTTAATGACTTGGTTTCCAAGGGGAGAGAGGACACCTTGCACTTGTGCATGGTTCGTTAACCTTCCCAAAAAGAGCCGACTATTTGCGATGCACCAAATTTGAAGACGGCGGCGTCAAGGCGAGCGCAGCGAGGCGCAGAGGTGATGGCAAGGCCTCAGACGGGAGCGGCCTAGAGTAGGAACGATGCCCTGGTGAAGGGGAGT
>NC_057799.1:129280915-129480115 GCF_018294505.1 Triticum aestivum
GCGAGTGCCAAGGGAGGCCAGGGCTACGAGTCGGCTCTAGGCAGCGCCTACTAGCCGCGAGAGGGGGGAGCGGGCGGTTAGGCCAGAGCATGTCGGAGGCTCGCGCCATTGGATGTGAATCCAACGGTTCAAATAGAATTGACCGAAACTGATTTTTTTTTTCCGGAAATAGTAACTGGCGAATGTTCACCAGGGAGCAACTGCCTGCGAACGCCTAAACTGCCACATGATCTTGATCCTACGTTGCATGTCGAATGACTTTTTCACACTCAACATTAAAGGAATGCCGTGGCAGTTTTGCAAAATGGCCAGCCAGTTTCTCCAAATACACTGAAACTGCAAACGACATCTCTTGTGGGGAGCGTTCGCCAAATATGCCAACCTTTTTATTTTTCCCGGTTTCCTGATGTATTGGCGATTCCAGTAAAACAAACTCCTAACCGCCGGCGACTACGCAGTGGGGGTTGTCCAGCCAAACCCCAGTGCCTGGAGTTGTTGCTAGCCCACTCCTCTTCCAGCCGGGGGTGCTGGAGGCATTGTCAAACGCCGTTGCTGACAGGATTGCTACGGCAGGAGGTGGTACAGGGAACAATGTGCTGCGCTTTAAATTCAACGCAGCTAAGAATCCCATGCGAGGCAACTCAAAAAAGAAAGATAAAAAGAAAATGGGGCTAAACAGAGATGAGGATGCTCGTAAGCAAGTACTGGGAAAAAAAAGGGGACACTCTTTTGGCGTTCGTCCGACTGGTAGTGATTTAGAGTTCTCCTTTGAGAAAGAAATGGAGAGCTATGAGCGCATTTTATATGGCGATGTAACCGTCTCATCCAAGCGGGTGTGCACTGGTAGAGTTGAAGTAGTCCAGAACAAGGAGGGAGGGGTTACACACATTGCAAAGGAGACTGACGAGAAGGAGGAGGAGTATGTTCCGCAAGGTGTGGAATCTGTAGGTGAAGAGAAAGATGAAAATGGCACATCGGCGGCCCCCGAGGAGGGGGACCGCCGCGCAAAATGAAAATCCTAGGATGGAACTGTCGTGGTATGCTCTCCAACACGGCAGTTCGTGAGCTTCGGGAGCTACAGGATCGTACAAGGGCAGATTTAATTTTCCTTTCTGAATCTCATTTGAATAATTGTAAAGCCGATGAGCTACGCTGCACTTTAGGTTTTGACTCTATGTTAGTAGTGGAAAGTGATGGTAAGGCCGGTGGCCTAGTTTTGTTTTATCATAAGTCGAATAAAGTTGAGTTGAACTATGTTTCGCCCCATTTTATTGATATTGTGTTCATGTATGAGGATGTGGTTCAATGGCGTTTTACGGGTTTTTATGGTCACCCGAATTGGAATGAACGCCATCTATCTTGGAATGATATTCGCAATCTACATAGTAAGGGTAACCACCCCTGGGTGGTTTTGGGGGATTTTAATGAAATTTTGTATCCTTCGGAAAAGGAGGGCGGTATGGCAAGACCACTTGGTATGATGAGAGAGTTCCGTGAATGCCTAATGGATTGTGGTCTCGACGATTTAGGCTATACATGAGACCTTTTCACTTGGAGTAGAGGCGAAATTCGTGAGCGTCTTGATCGGGCGGTCTGTAATTTAGCACGGGCAAATAAATTCCCACGAGCGGGAGTGACCAACGAAGAACATGTTCATTCTGACCATCGTCCAATCGTACTGGATACGGATTTTTTGGATGAAAAAATATTCAAACGACCAGAGGGACGTGTTAAACAATTTGAGGCGAGGTGGTTGAAAGAAGAGACAGTCACTGAAATTGTTAAGGCATCTTGGGAGAAAGCAAAGCTTGCGGGGATTGGACCTTCACTTGCTGATCGTACGAGAGCAGTGCATGCCGATTTGCATACTTGGGATCGGGAAACTCTAAAGGGACCGAAAGTGAGAATTAGGAAATTGAAAAAAGAATTGGAGAAACTAAGACGAGGCCCTCTGGATACGGAATCTCGATGTCGCCAGAAGGAAATTATTGTGGTAATTGAGAATATTTTGGATCAAGAGGAAGTTTTCTGGTTACAAAGAGGACGGGCGAACTGGTTGATGCATGGGGATCGTAATACAGCTTTCTTTCACAACGCTGCCACGACCAGGAAAAAAAGAAATAATATAAGGAAACTGTTAGATGATTCAGGAAACTGGGTAGAAGAAAAGGAGTTGAGAGATCACATCACTAAATATTTTTCAAAGCTTTTCACTTCGGAAGTTCTGCATCCCAATCAAGAAGTTTTATCACTTGTCCGTAGGAGAGTGTCAAATGAAATGAACAGTGCTCTACTTGCCCCTTATACCGCGGAAGATGTTCGCAAGGCTTTATTCGATATTGGGGACTTGAAAGCTCCAGGACCAGATGGTCTCCATGCTATTTTCTATAAAAGGTTCTGGCCTATGCTGGGGGAGGACCTAATTGAGGAGGTTTTGAAAGCAGTCAACACATGTACTATCCCGACCGGTTGGAACGATACGGCGATCGTGATGATTCCTAAGATTAATACACCAGAAAAGGTAACACAATTTAGACCGATCAGCTTATGTAATGTGGTATACAAAATAATTGCAAAAATGGTGGCTACCCGTTTGAAGGTTTTTTTACCAGAAATCATTAGCCCAACACAGAGTGCATTCGTACCGGGAAGACTGATAACGGATAATATTTTAGTGGCCTATGAATGTTTTCACACAATTAAGAACAAAAGAGAAGGTAGAGAGGGCTTGTGTGCCATAAAACTTGACATGCACAAAGCATACGATAGAGTCGAGTGGCCTTTTTTGAAAGAGATTATGTTGAGATTGGGTTTTCGTTAAGAATGGGTGAATTTGATTATGCAATGTGTCTCAACTGTCGAATACAGAGTAAGGATCAATGCAGAGGAAAGTGAGAGCTTCAAGCCTACTAGAGGATTGAGGCAGGGTGATCCGCTATCACCATACCTCTTCTTGCTATGCACAGAGGGGTTGAATGCATTGCTGACACATGCCGAGGAAAACGAAAACATATCAGGAGTTAAAGTATGTAGGGACGCCCCGCCAGTCACAAATCTTCTCTTTGCGGATGATTCATTGATCTTGATGAAAGCCAATCAGCATAGTGCGGCGGCCCTGAAATCAGCATTAGATTTATATTGTGCGGCGTCGGGACAACTGGTAAGTGTGGAAAAATCCAGCATTTTTTTAGTCCTAATACAACGGTTGAGATCAGGGAACAAATGTGTACAACGCTGAATATAATGACGGAGGCAATGAATGATAAATACTTGGGTTTACCAGCCAACGTGGGTGCTGATAAATCAGACTGCTTTAAATTTCTGATTGAACGAATTGTTAAGAAAATTAGTGGTTGGAAGGAAAAATTACTGTCTGCCGGGGGGAAGGAGATCCTACTCAAGGCCGTGATCCAAGCCATACCTACCTATGCAATGTCGGTCTTTAAAATTCCTAAAAAAATTATAAAGGAATCATTGACGCGATAGCGCATTTCTGGTGGGGTGACGAGGAGAACCAGAGGAGGATGCACTGGATGGCCTGGTGGAAAATGTGTGTACCAAAAAACCAAGGTGGAATGGGATTCCGTGATATCCACTGTTTCAACCTAGCTTTGCTCGCCAAACAAGCATGGCGTCTTATAGATAATCCTGATTCCTTGTGTGCCACTATTCTGAGGGCCAAGTACTACCCTGATGGCGATTTGCTGAAGTCTAAGCCAAAGCGTGGCGCTTCTTTCATCTGGCAGAGCATTATGGCAGGTATAACTACTCTGAAATGTGGCTATATTTGGCGAGTGGGTAATGGACATAACATCAATATCTGGGAAGATGCCTGGATCCCAAACTGTGTCACTAGGAAGATTGTGACCCCTAGGGGGAGCCATTTGCTATCAAAAGTGAGTGACCTGATTGACCCTGCTTCCAACAATTGGGACGAGGAACTGATTAGACAAACTATGTGGCCCATTGACGCACAACGAATTCTTTCAATCCCACTTTCGCAATATGATATGACAGATTTCATTGCCTGGAGTTACACAAAAAATGGTATGTTCTCGGTAAGGTCTGCTTACTCGGTGGAATGGAATTATCAGTATGAGAGTAGACTCAAATATTCTAATGGGATGGGGCGAAGCATACCAAATCCTATTTGGTGTCAGATATGGAAGTTAGCCTGCCCAGCAAAGGTAAAAATTTTTATATGGCGTACATTACATGGCACTCTCCCATGCCGGGTAACACTCGCTAATAGACACATGAAGGTCTCGCCCTCTTGCCCGACTTGCTCTCGGGGTTTAGAAGATACGAAACACATGCTTTTCCTCTGTAGTAAAGCAAAGGAGGTTTGGAAGAGACTAGGGATGGATGTGATAATTGATAAAGCTTGTGAGGTTGATCTTGCCGGGGAGGCAATATTGGAATACCTTTTACTTCTTCCAGACCAAGACTTGAGTATTATGGGGTACCAAAATGTACGTGAAATGATAGCTATTTCAGCTTGGTACCTATGGTGGGAAAGACGAAAGTTAGTGCATAAGGAATTAACTCAGAATGCAAATCAGATAGCAATGGGGATCATAGCTCTCACATCCAACTTTGTAAATGCATCATCTCCAAAGGCGACGATGAAAAAGGGGGGTTGGTACTGTCCTCCTAGGGGTTTTGTGAAACTTAATGTTGACGCCTCTTTTGATCATGATATGTTGAAGGGTACGATGGGGGCAGTTTTAAGAGACCACAAAGGTAGGTTCATTGCAGGAGGAAATGAAAAGATTGACTATTGTGCGGATGTTTTGATGGCTGAAGCTTTAGCTCTCAAGTTTGGCCTAACAATGGCGCAAAGGGCGGGGTGTAACCGCCTAATCATCAACTCAGACAACATGGAGGTGGTTGAGACCATGCAGGAAGGAGGACAATCAACGGGGGCGGCGGCAGCAGTCTTCGAGGATTGTTACCACTACGCCTGTGATTTTGTCACGACTAGATTCGAACATTGTAATAGAGAGGCAAATAAAATAGCTCATGAACTTGCTAGATTAGCTAGATTTTCTTCGACTTCCGACTGGTTTGAGGAACCTCCAAATGAAATTGTAATGATCCTCACAAACGATGTACTGGTTATTTCAAATGAATAAAGCTTCCTTTTAAATAAATAAAAAACTCCTAACCGCCGGCTCATGAAAGAGTTGGATCGAACCCTACCTCCACCACAACGCATCGATTGATTCTTCAGATAGGGTTACGCAGCTGATGCCATGTCGGCGCCTCTTCTGGACAGAGACCCGTGCCCGGACCGCATCATCGAGGATGCCGGCGGTACTTTCGCCATGGGCGCCGTGGGAGGTTCTGTCGTCCACCTCCTCAAGGGCCTCCGCAACTCGCCCAATGGCGCGCGGATCAGCGGCGGCATGCAGGCCGTGCGATCGAACGCCCGCGGATCGGCGGGAGCTTTGCCGTGTGGGGCACCGTCTTCTCCATCACCAGCTGCGCCGCGGTCTTCGTGCGCCAGAAGGAGGACCCCTGGAACTCCGTCGTCGCCGGCGCCGCCACGCACGGGTTTCTCCACCTGCGCATGGGCCTCAGAGTTGCAGGCCGCTGGGCGGTCTATGGCGGCTGTCTTCTCGCGCTCATCGAGGGCGACGCCCTCATGGTAAACCGTCTCTTCGACGCAAAGAAGAACCCTCCGCCGCGGCCGCGCCCTGCCCATGACCCCAACTTGGCCACCGCGGCGACCCCAGACCTGCCCCAGCCAGCCGTGGCCCCTGCGGAGGTCGCGAGATCGAGCGGTGGGGGTAGCTGGTTTGGCGGCCTCTTCGTCAAGGAGGAGGAGGAGAAGAAGCCCAGTGGCAGTGAGGGCAAGTCGGAGATATTAGAGAGCTTCGAGACGCCCAGCCCTCCGGTGCCATCATCGGAGCACAAGTGAAAAGAAGGTGCGCGCGGTGTTAATTGGACTGCTCTCTGGTCTGCATCTTTCACTCGGTTTCAGGAATATGTGCTGTCTTTCAGCTTGACCCGTTCCTTGTTTCTTCTACTTTCACGGGAGGAGGTGACAATTATAGATTGATTTGATGGATTATGGATGGGCTTAGGCCTATATAAGACAATAATCCCTAGTTAACCTCTAAGGCCCATGCATGTGTACGGTAAGTGATGGGAAGTATGGGAAGTTTAGTCCCATACTGCTACAGTAAGAAGAGTGAGACCTCTTTATAAGGGCTGCTCTACCACTTGCTATTGGGAGCTTGGGAATAGGAGCTGTACATGCGCGTTCCTCCTCCTCCGCCGCCCGCCTCGCCTCGCCTCGTCACGACGCGCGCGCGCCGCGGGTTGCCGGAATGAGCCGAGACGTTGGACCGTGGGCTGTTCGCTGACTCGGTCGTGGGCCTGGCCCAGGCCCATCTACCTGAAGGCCTATATAAGAAGGCACTAGGGAGAACGGCAATAAGGTTTTTGGGGAGCGTCTCGACGCGACTGCTCCCGATCCGTCCCCGTCTCCGTCCGCCTCTGCTTCCACTACTTCCCAAAAGGTTCTTGGCGGCGGCCAATACGGTATGCTCACGACGCCGACGCCAAGAAGAAGGCCTCGGCCAATGCCGAGGCTGCCGCTACCGCCGCCGCGTTGGCCTAGCCAACCGGAGGGTCACATGCTTAGGTATCGGTATGAGATGCATACCGTATTTGCCATGCTTACTGGCTACTCGTGGATTAGATTAGTCGGAAAAGTGCTAATATTTCCAACAATCCAAAAACCTTATTTTAGGCACTTTTCGACTCATGGCTTTGCCGCTACTCTGAAACCGGAAAAGTTTACTGGAACGCATTTTAAGCGTTGGCAGACGATGACTACCTTGTGGCTCACAGTAATGAACGTGTTCTAGGTTGGTGGTGTGTCTCCCACGGTAACGATTGCTCCTGAACAGGAGAATGCATTTAGGGAGGCAACCACCATCTTTGTGGGAGCCGTTCTTACTGTGATCGGAGACAAGCTAGTCGACGCATATCTCCATATGCGTGTTGCCAAGAATTTGTGGGATGCGCTCGAAGCTAAGTTCGGCGCAACCGATGCTGGAAGCGAGTTGTATGCTATGGAGCAGTTCCATGATTACAAAATGGTTGATAATCGTTCTGTATTGGACCAGGCCCATGAGATACAATGCATCGCTAAGGAGTTGGAGCTCCTGAAGTGTGAGTTATCTGACAAGTTTGTCGCGGGTTGCATTATTGCAAAACTCCTTCCTGGATGGAGGAACTTTGCTACTTCTCTCAAGCACTTGAGACGTGAATTCTCTATTGAGGATGTCATCGGTCATCTAAGTGTTGAGCAGAACTCGAGAGCAAAGGACTCACACGTGAAAGGGGCAGAGGGTTCTTCTAGCGCCAATGTGGTGCAGAAGAACTTCCACAAGTTCAAGGGAAAGAACTCTGTCCAGCAAAATACTACCTTTAAGAAGAAGGGTAAGAAGAAAGATAAGAAGAGAGATGGCTCCTTCACTTGTGGTTCAGAGGAACATTGGGCAAACAAGTGCCCAAACAAGTATAAGAAGCCAGGACAGGACGCAAAATTTGTCAATGTCACTTTGAGCAACCATGATGGGGCATCTGGGTATGGTAATCTGTTTACCGTACTTTCAGTTTGTCAGTCCACCGATTGGTGGGTTGACACTGGGGCCTATATTCATGTGTGTGCTGATGTGTCCTTGTTTTCTTCTTACCAGATCACAGGAGATTGTTCCGTCCTGATGGGGAACTGCTCGCATGCTTCTGTTCATAGTGTTGGCACGGTAGATCTGAAGTTTACTTCGGGAAAGATCGTGCAACTGAAGAACGTGCAGCATGTCCCCGCCATCAAGAAGAATCTCGTTAGTGGATCCCTTCTATGTAAAGAAGGGTTTAATTTAGTATTTGAGTCCAACAAAGTAGTCATATCTCGGTATGGACTATTCGTTGGAAAAGGATATGATTGTGGTGATTTGTTCCGCCTTTCCCTGGAGGATTTCTGTTATAAAGTTGTGAACCAAATTCATTCTAATGTGAACGAATGTGAGGTTTGGCATTCACGTCTTTGTCACATAAATTCGGTTGTATGACGCGGCTAGCTAAGATGAATCTAATCCCGAGTTTCACTTTAGCCAAAGGCTCTAAGTGCCATGCGTGTGTGCAAGCAATGCAACCTCGTAAGCCTCACAAGCCTGCGAAGGAGAGACACCTGGCACCATTAGAGCTTATACATTCAGATCTATGTGAGATGAATGGTGTGTTGATTAAAGGTGGAAAGAAATACTTCATGACTCTAATTGATGATTCCACTAGATTCTGTTATGTGTATTTGTTAAATACAAAGGATGAGGCTCTACACTACTTTAAAATCTATAAGGCTGAAGTTGAGAACCAACTTGAGAATAAAACGAGTCCGGTCTGATTGTGGTGGAGAGTACTTTTCTAGTGAGTTTGATTTATTCTGTGCGGAACATGGTATTATTCATGAGAGGACGCCTCCCTATTCACCCCAGTCAAACGGGGTTGCCGAACGGAAAAACCGTACTCTAACAGATTTGGCTAATGCCATGTTAGATACATCGGGTTTATCCAAGGCATGGTGGGGGGAGGCTGTATTGACATCATGTCATGTCCTGAATAAAGTTTCCGCGAAGGATAATGAGACTACTCCCTATGAGCAATGGGAAAAGAAAAGAACTACACTCTCTTACTTGCGCACTTGGGGTTGTTTGGCGAAAGTCAATGTGCCGATCCCAAAAAAGCGTAAGCTTGGACCAAAGACCGTGGACTGCGTTAATTTGGGTTACGCTAAGAATAGCGTTGGCTATAGATTTCTAATAGTGAAATCTGAGGTACCTGACCAGAAGGTCGGTACAATCATAGAGTCTAAGGATGCTACATTCTTTGAGGATATTTTTCCCATGAGAGATATGCAAAGCACTTCTAGACTGGAATCTGATGAGACTCCTGAACCTGCCATTCCGATGGAATACTATGAACACAAAAGTGATGAAAGTTCCACGGAGGATGACGAGGAAGCTCCTGTTAGGAGCAAGAGACAAAGGACTGCAAAGTGTTTTGGTGATGATTTCCTCGTGTACCTCGTGGATGATGACACTCCCAGTTCCATTTCAGAAGCTTATGCATCTCCAGATGCTGACTACTGGAAGGATGCTGTCCGTAGCGAGATGGATTCCATCATGGCTAACGGGACATGGGAGATCACTGATTGTCCTTATGGTTGCCAACCATTGGGATGTAAGTGGGTGTTCATGAGGAAGCTAAGGCACGATGGTACTATTGAGAAGTACAAGGCTAGGCTTGTGGCCAAGGGTTATACCCAAAAGGAAGAAGAGGATTTCTTCGACACTTACTCACCTGTGGCTAGGCTGACAACCATTCGAGTGTTACTCGCTTTGGCTGCCTCGCATGGTCTTCTCGTTCATCAGATGAACGTTAAGACGGCTTTCCTTAATGGAGAGCTAGACGAGGAAATTTACATGCAACAGCCGGATGGCTTTGTTGTAAATGGTCAGGAAAGAAAGGTGTGTAAGCTAGTGAAATCTTTGTATGGCCTGAAACAAGCGCCTAAGCAATGGCATGAGAAGTTTAATACAACTTTGGCATCTGCTGGCTTTGTTGTTAATGAAGCTGACAAATGTGTATACTATCGCTATGGTGGGGGCGAAGGAGTTATACTGTGTCTGTATGTCGATGACATACTGATATTTGGGACCCACCTCAAGGTCATTGAGGAGGTCAAGGCTTTTCTATCTCATAACTTTGAGATGAAAGATCTGGGTGTGGCTGATATTATCTTGAACATCAAGCTACTGAGAAATACTGAGGGTGGAATTAGACTTTTGCAATCCCACTATGTTGAGAAGATTTTGAGCCATTTTGGATATTCGGACTGCAAACCTTCTGCAACACCATATGATCCTAGCGTGCGGATTCGAAAGTTCGAAGGCACGGCTGTAGATCAATTGAGATATTCTCAAGTGGTTGGTTCACTCATGTACCTAGCTTGTGCTACTCGCCCTGACATCTCATTTGCTGTGTGCAAACTGAGCCGGGTTGTTTCCAATCCGGGAGATGTGCATTGGCATGCTGTTGAGCGAGTGATGCGCTATTTGCAAGGTACTGTGAACTACGAGATTCACTATTCTGGGTACCCGACGGTACTCGAGGGGTATAGTGATTCTAACTGGATATCTGATGCTGATGAGATGAAAGCCACAAGTGGATATGTCTTCACACTTGGTGGTGGTGCTGTTTCCTGGAAGTCTTGCAAGCAGACGATCTTAACCAGATCGACTATGGAAGCAGAACTCATAGCATTAGACACATCATGCGTCGAAGCAGAATGGCTTCGAGAGCTTTTGATGGATTTGCCGGTAGTTGATAAACCTGTCCCGACTGTCCTTATGAACTGTGACAATCAAACAGTGATTGCCAAGGCTAAGAGTTCAAAGGACAACTTGAAATCTACAAAGCACATAAGAAGAAGATTAAAATATGTCAGAAAATCAAGAAACACCGGAGTAATAGCGTTGGATTATATCCAGACGACTAAGAATCTGGCAGACCCTTTTACAAAAGGGCTATCACGGGTTGTGATAGAAAATGCATCAAGGGAGATGGGTATGAGACCCACGTAAGTTGCCATGGGGGTAACCCAACCTATGTGATCGGAGTTCCCGTGAATTAGGACCTGGGAAAACAATCCAGCGGTCAACTGAGGAGAGTATCCTTAATTATCCCACTCCGTTGGAGATGCAATAATACTCTTAATTCTGTAAGGCAGGCTGACTTTTGTCTTAATGTGTTCCAAAGCTTATGTAAGCAAGATGCTAACCTACAGAGCATTCTTTAAAGGAACGCACCTATGTGAGCCCGACTGCTGGTCACAGTCTATGAGATTGGGTGATCTCTAGGAAGCTCATGAGAAGGTACGGAGTATGACTAATAAGCTCCACCCGTGGGGTTTAGTCTTCGGCAGCCACGTATCAGCTGACAATAGGCGAAACTTCTACACGCCAAACTGACAATACAAGGCATAGTCCATTGTTCAGTTGTGAAGAAGTCTAATCCTATTGCTCTAGGTGGAAGTTCAATTTAACAGTCTCCACTGAAAATTCTGGTATATCAAACATTGTTTGGAACAGTTGACAAACTTATGTGCCTCGAGATCTGGTGGGGGATTGATGGATTATGGATGGGCTTAGGCCCATATAAGACAATAATCCCTAGTTAATCTCTAAGGCCCATGCATGTGTACGGCAAGTGGTGGGAAGTATTGGAAGTTTAGTCCCATACTGCTACAGTAAGAAGAGTGAGACCTCTTTATAAGGGCTGCTCTACCACTTGCTATTGGGAGCTTGGGAATAGGAGCTGTACACGCGCGCTCCTCCTCCTCCGCCGCCCGCCTCGCCTCGCCTCGTCATGACGCGCGCGCCGCGGGTTGCGAGAATGAGCCGAGCCGAAGCTTATTTTTGCCGCTCAGGAATGGTTAATTAATTGTTAATTAATTAACGAGTCGCTTACGGAAGCGCCACTGTCCGAGACGTTGGACCGTGGGCTGTTCGCTGACTCGGTCGTGGGCCTGGCCCAGGCCCATCTACCTGACGGCCTATATAAGAAGGCACTGGCCAGTGGAGTGAACCCTAACTCAGTTCACTCACTCCCTCTCGTACAACCCTAGCCGTCATCTACTGTTCCTCTCCTTGTGCTGCTTCCGGCGATCCCATCCCGACGACCGCGTGCACGGTTGGTCGGGAGAGCAGGTGCCTCCGGAACCCTGTCGTTCGAGATCCTGCCCGGGAGAACGGCAATAAGGTTTTTGGGGAGCGTCTCGACGCGACTGCTCTCGATCCGTCCCCGTCTCCGTTCGCCTCTGCTTCCACTACTTCCCCTGCATCGACCCCATGGCTGACGACGCCGCCGCCAAGAAGAAGGCCTCGGCCGATCCCGAGGCTGCCCCTGCCGCCGCCGCGTTGGCCTGGCCAACCGGAGTGTATGACTCGTTCATCCCTTATTTGCTCGTTCATGTGCTAGCCGTATATATGCTGTTCATGGATGTTTCGGTTCTACGTACTGTACGTGCTCACATGCTTAGGTATTGGCATGAGATGCATACCGTATTTGCCATGCTTACTGTTTACTCATGGATTAGATTAGTCAGAAAAGTGCTAATATTTCCAACATGATTTTGTTGCACGGCGAGCAGGTTCGTGCGGTTCTTGGTCTTGCACAGATTTAGCTTGGTTTTTCCATTCTTGCACTCTCGATGATACCTAGTTAAGTTTGTGACAGTTTGTGACTACTTTAGAATTCAACAATACACACCGATATGCCTCCTCGATCCCAGCTTCACAATTTTCACTAAAGTTTCTACTAATAGGCTTAGGCCTTTTTTGATTTAGAGGAATCTTGTAGGAATTTCATAGGATAGGATTTTTATAGAAAAAAGTCCTTTATAATCCTTTGGTTTGTAGTAATGAAATCCTATTCCTATGGAGGAGTTCTTCCTATCCTCCATATTTCATAGGAAAATAAACATTAGTCTAAACTCAATGAAAAAAATCCTATGATGTGAATCAAAGAGCATCTCCTTTCCTATTCCTACTCATAGGATTTGAGATACATGTCATCTCATTTCCTACAACTTTTCTATTCCTACGTTTTTCCTACCCTATAAACCAAAGGAGGCCTTAACGCGGTAGCCGATTATGTTGACTTTCATATAAGAAAGCAATATACTCGATTGAGTAGTTATCCTAGAACCGTTCGTAACATGCACTAGAAGAACGTGAGTGGGGTAGTATTCAAGACCGACTTTCAAAAAACTTGTGATAAAGTCGTTGTAACAGCAGACCCTCAGGATGAAAGGTTTCTTGAGTAATGACGCGAATGGATCCAAAATTTTGTCACTGGTGCATGTCATAGGTCATTACTTTCAAAAAAAAAAGACTATGCCAGCGTGACCCTCTGTCTCCAATATAATTTAACATTGTTGCTGACATGTTGGCCATCCTAGTTAAATGTGCTAAATAGAACACTCAAATCATAGGAGTAGTGCAACACCTTGTGGATGTGGGTCTCTTTATCTTGCAATATGTCGATCATACGATTCTTTTTATAGAACGTGACTTGGACAAGGCGAGGAATCTGAAACTCTTGTTTTTAGCTTTCAAACAAATGTTAGATCTTAAAATTAACTTCCATAAAAGACAATTCTTATAGTTTAGAGAAGCCAAAGAGGTGGCCCAAGTGGCATGGGATATGGTGTGTCGGTCCAAGGAATTAGGTGGACTAGGGACTCAGGAGAGTAACTTAGACTAGTGTCATGCATATGACACCGGTCTTTGTTACTACCTTCATAGTATAAAGTAACATACAAGTAGTATCATAGATGATAGCATTTATTACATTAGTACAAAACTACAAATGCCCGTGCGTTGCACCAGGCGAAAAAAGAAGCACAACCCGCTTCCGACCGAAGCTGCGAAGGGCCGCCGAAGTTGGGTTGAAGCACCGCGTGCCGGTGTTGGTGCTGCAATGGCGCATGGCCGGAGCTGCGACGGTCTGTCGACGCTGCGTTGGAGCACCACCGCCGGTGTTGGCGCTGCCATTGCTGCCGAACGCCCAGCTCCGCCGACGAGGGATGCGGGATGCGGCTCCTGCTTGTGAAGCCGCGCGGCGCTGCAGAAGCAGCGACTCATCACTCATGTTGCTTCTTCAGTGCGAATCCAACGGCTGCGGGGAAGAATCTGACGGCTGCGCAGCCTGCTGATCCGTAGCAGTGCCAAATGTGGATTTGGTGAAGTGAAACTGATTTTTGATGAAGCAGAGCAGTTCCAAACAGACCCTTAATGATATGACGCGCAATTCTCTTGGGCGTTCCAGAAAAGAGATACATCAGTCGTTGAATTAGAATCTAAGGGCTCTCATTAAATCGACCGAAACATGAATCGTTTTCGTAGAAACATTACGTGCTTGGGACGCAAATATACGGCATGGGCCACACACACACGTTTTGAGAATGCTCAGGTGTGTTCGGACGTTGCAGCGTCGTGATCGGAGACCAGCCGCAACGGCCGGCCGCCGCTACTACTAGTTTCTACAAAATTCCATTTCCCGCAAAAGAAAGAATCCACGAGACAGGAACCAAACTGTTCCTACTCCCACTCCGGGCGCGGCCAGACCACCCACCACGTTGCTTGGCCGGAGAGGAACCAAACCGCAAGCAAACCCCGATCCAGCCGGCCAGCCAAAGGCGCACGCCACGTACGTACGTCGCGCTCGCGCACCGACCCGAGCCACCATACCCAACTCCGCGCGCGTCCCGCGCACAGGGGCGACATGGTGCCGCTCTGTCGAGTCACCAATCGCCAAAGATCAGAGCCCATGTGATGTGACCATCAGTTCAGCAGCGCGCGCACACATGCGCAGCGCCAGACCGATCGAGGTTGGTGGCGCTTTGCCATCGAGATCGCGCGGGCGCCGCCGGTGGCTGGCATGCCTTGGCTTGCCGCCGAATGCACCTCCTGCAAAAAGCCACCCGCCGCGCGCTAGCTAGCCCTGCTCCGGTGCTCCCTTTCTTTGCCTTAAAGCCCCCGGCATCGCACGCGCACCACAATATCTGCGCCTTCTGGTGAGAGTACGTGTGTTGGTTGTTCTTGCAGGCACTTGCACGCGTGGTCACCATGGAGCTGCCCCACGCCGCGCTCGCGCTGATCGTCGCCGCGGCCGCCACGCTCTCCGTCGCAGGTTCCTCCTGTTCCCTACGCTTGTGTTTTGGCGAATTCGATCATGGTTTGTTTGCTTCGTGGTGGTGCTGAGCAGCGTGTTTTGATCTCGTGCATTGCAGTGGCCTACGACCCGCTGGATCCCAACGGGAACATCACCATCAAATGGGACGTTCTCTCGTGGACGCCAGACGGATACGTCGTGAGTATCCTCTCCGTCTTGAATTCTTGATCGACCGTATCAGGAACAATGCGAACGAACTAACCGATCGATTGCATGCGTGCGTGCATGGCAGGCGACGGTGACGATCAACAACTTCCAGACGTACCGGCAGATCATGGCGCCGGGGTGGACGGTGGGGTGGACGTGGGCGAAGCGGGAGGTGATCTGGTCCATGGTGGGCGCGCAGGCCACGGAGCAGGGCGACTGCTCCAAGTTCAAGGCCAACCTCCCGCACTCGTGCAAGCGCACCCCCGCCGTCGTCGACCTGCTCCCGGGCGTGCCCTACAACCAGCAGATCGCCAACTGCTGCCGCGGCGGCGTCGTCTCCGCCTACGGCCAGGACCCGTCCGGCGCCGTGTCCTCCTTCCAGGTCAGCGTCGGCCAGGCCGGCACCACCAACCGCACCGTCAAGGTCCCCAAGAACTTCACCCTCCTCGGCCCCGGCCCAGGCTACACCTGCGGCCCCGCCAAGGTCGTCCCCTCCACCGTCTTCCTCACCGCCGACCACCGCCGCAAGACCCAGGCCCTCAGTACGTCACTACGTCCTCACCTTCTCTCTCCTTTTCTGTCCATGCATGCATGCATGAAATAGTTTTGTAAGTAATTAACGAGCTACCATGGATGGATGAATATAATGGCGCATGCAGTGACGTGGAACGTGACGTGCACCTACTCGCAGCACCTGGCGTCCAAGTACCCGACCTGCTGCGTCTCCTTCTCCTCCTTCTACAACGACACCATCGTGCCCTGCGCCAAGTGCGCGTGCGGCTGCGAGCACAAGACCTGCGCCCGCAGCGAGCGGGACTCGAAGCGGCTCATGTCGGCGTCGGGGAAGAGCAGCGCGCACGCGGTCACCGCGGTGCGCGGGCACGTGAACCGGCAGAGCGCGGCGCCGCTGCTGCAGTGCACGACCCACATGTGCCCCGTGCGCGTCCACTGGCACGTCAAGCTCAACTACCACGACTACTGGCGCGCCAAGGTGACCGTCACCAACTTCAACTACCGCACCAACTACACCGGCTGGACGCTCGTCGCCCAGCACCCCAACCTCGACAACATCACCGAGGTCTTCAGCTTCGACTACAAGCCCGTCGTCTCCTACGGCTCCATCAGTAAGCAAATCTATCCCCATGGACCATCAATTCTCTTCGTTTCATCTCACTGAGTTTGATCTTAATCTGCTTGGTCGGGTGCAGATGATACGGCGCTGTTCTACGGGATGAAGTTCTTCAACGACCAGCTCATGGAGGCGGGGCCGTACGGGAACGTGCAGTCGGAGGTGCTGATGCGCAAGGACGCCAGCACATTCACGTTCAGGCAGGGGTGGGCGTTCCCGCGGAAGATCTACTTCAACGGCGACGAGTGCCGGATGCCGCCGCCGGACTCCTACCCTTACCTGCCCAACTCCGCGCCGGCGTCGCTCGTGAGCTCCGCCTCCGTCGTCGTCGCCTTCTTGGTTCTACTCATGGCATGAGCGTCGGAGGCGGCCATGATGTTTTGCCTGTAGATCATAGGAGAACGTTTTGGGCTTCAAGGTTGAGATCGGTGGTGTTTTAATCTGGATATAATTAAACGCAAGTTTTTCCCCATTTCAAGTAGAGCACGCAGGACATGAGCAAAAATTCGGCAGATTGCGATCTCCCGTTTCTGACCCATAGCACTTTCTTCTGTTCATTGCTGTTTTTTCTTTCTTTCGAGAAAAAGTTTAAAACCCTGGCCTTTGCATCAATGCGATTGCGATGCACATATCCATCTTTATTGAAGCTGATGTAAATTAGAGATTTCAAATGAGTCTAAGATAGCATCTAGATGTGCAATCAAACATAAAAAGAAAAAGGAAAAGGAAAAGAAATATTCCGCACAAATCTTCATGTAAATCAATGACATAGGAGTTGGATGTGCAATACTTAGGGTACATCTGATGTGCTTTAGCAAAACCGATTTCAAATAACCTCAATTTGCATGGGCATATGCTTTTTTTTCTTCTTTCCGAGAGCATACATGAAGCATGAGCTCTACGTGTATATATTAAGATAGAAAGCAATGATTATATGAAGAGAAAAGTATGTTTTTCGTCTCTCAAATTCCCCAAAAGTATAGACTTGGTCCCTCAAAAAATTTTGGTACATATTTGGTCCTTCAAGTCTCAAAACCAGATAGGTTTGGCCCGAAACCAGATTTTAAGCACGCTGAACGGGTTGGACCATGTTTGACCGGGTTTGACCGCTTGACTAGGTTTGAATGACGAACAGTAAATTGAAAAGCATGTTGGTTTTCACAAGCATGTTGGTTGTCACAAAATTTCATATTTTTTTGAATTTACTATTCATCGGTCAAACCTGGTCAATGCCGTCAAACCCTGGTCAACATGCTCAAAATCTGGTTTTGGACCAAACTTATCCGGTTTTGAGACTTAAAGGACCAAATATATACCAAAAACTATTGAGGGACCAAGTCTATACTTTTGGGGAACTTGAGGGACCAAAAAACATACTTTTCTCTTATCTGAATGTGCTTTTCATATCCACAATGGGAATAGATGTTCTATACTTCTCTGTTTAGTGCACATGAAATATTTTAAAAGTCATATTTCCCAAACTTTGACTACATTTATAGAGGAAAATATCAATATCTATAATAATAAATAAATATCATTAGATACATCATTAAACATATACTTATAGTAGGACTAGTATTTATTTGGTATTATTTCTGTTGATATGTTTCTCACTAAACTTGGTCAAACTAAACAATGTTTGACTTCCAAAAAAATATGCACACTGCACTTAGGAATAGAGGGAGTACAGTCAATATCTATCTTTATTGTGTTTTTTTCTTTATTAACAATTTAAAATGTTTTGCGTTGAATTAAGTATCTATTTTGCCTTAGTTAGAATGCACAACAAGTATCCCCGCAAAAAAGAAAAAAGAAAGCACATCCAGTAGTAATTGTACAACCATCAGTCAGAGCTTCAAGATAGTTGTCATCTAAACCTTTGTTCGGCAGCCAATGATAGGTTGTTCAATAATCATGTGAAAACCTCTGTGCAATTCCATCTAATGTATTCATTCCTCCTTGGACCGACCTTCACTACACATGAACCAGAAAGAATGCCAATGCTGCCCAAACGGTTATGAATGGAATGGTAAGTGATGCCGACAGTCGATGAGAATCGTTCGGCAGCCATGGGTACGCATCTGGAGGCGGCATCACGCAGTTCTCGCCGTTGAAGTACACTCGCCTCGGAAACGCCCATCCTTTCTGGAAGGTGAAGGTTGCCGGGTCCTTCCGGAACAAAAGCTCAGACTGAACATTTCCATTATGCTGGGCAGTCATGAGCAGGTCATTGTAGTACTTGATGCCCCACATCATCCCGGTGTCGTCTGCGACAAGAGAGCAATAACTTGTCAGTAGCTGGAACATGAACATTTTTTTTTTCTAACTCTGCATCATCAGAATGATGCATGGAGACAAATATACATTGCATAATGTATAAGTTTTCAGGGGAAGATGATTGAAGCAAAGCCCTCACTTATTGTTCCATAAGGGTTCAGATCTTTGTATCTGAAGCTGAAGATAGTGGTCAGGTTGTTGAAGTTCGGGTGCTGCGCGACGAGGTTCCACTGCGAGTAGTTCATCAGGTAGTTGAGGTTTGTCGCCGTGATCTTCACCCTCCAGTATTCCTTGTAGTTAGCCTTGACGTGCCAGTGCACCCTTATTGGGCACATATGAGGAGAGCATTGCACGAGAGGTACCGGGATGTTGGTGCTATCCCCGGGCACGACAGAAGCCAGATAAGGTGAGTTGGGCCTGCCAAAGAGGACACCCCAACAGTCACATATATAACTGAACACAAAAGTTGTGACTCCTGTTCTTGTATCAGATGCAACTCAACTTACTTGATACAACTCACTGGGTTTGTGCTGTTATCTTGGCAGCCACATGAGCACTTATTGCAGTCGACGATGGTGCTGTTGTAAAACGATGAGAGCACAACGCAGCACGTCGGGGATCGTCCCGCGCCGAACTGCGAATATGTGCACGTCACATTCCATGTCTCTGCACAAAAGAAACACAAACTATCACCAAAATGCTAGTAAATGTTCTTGCCACGGCAGGAAGATCATGAATACCACGTCGAACAGTTCAAAAGCTTCGCCGGGGGTTTATCCTCCTTTTCGAAAAAAAAAGCTTCTTCTGAAATATACTACTACTGCTATGCATCAAATGGTGGTAGGGTAGATGATGAAAAATGAAGATCTTACTGATGGCCTGGGTCGTCCTCCTCCCATCCCCATCCTTGTCAATGAACTTGGTAGGCTCTACCTCCTTTGCAGGCCCGCAGGTGTACCCTGGCCCAGGGGCCTTGAGGGTGAAATTCGTGGGCGCCTTGACAGAGCTGTTGGAAGTCCCTGCCTGACCAACAGTGACATCAAATGTGGCAATGGCGTTGGCGGGGTCCTGTCCCCATGAGCTGAGGACTCCTCCTTTGCAGCAGTTTGGGGTCTGCTTGCTGTAGGCTGCCCCCGGAAGGAAGTCCACCACCTCCGGGTCCGTCCGGCAGCAGTGCGGCGGCGGCTCCTCTCTGAACCTGGAGCAATCGCCCTGCTCCGTGGTTTGGGCGCCGGACATTTTCCAGATTATTTCTTTCCCCGCCCACACCCAGCCGAGCTTCCATCCCGGCGCTTGGATGTGGCGATACTGCTGGTAGTTGTAGAGTGAGACAGTAGCCTGGAGGAAAAAGGAGTTTACAGCTTATTTGTCATCAGTTTGGAAAAGATTAGTGGACAGGATAAAAGATTTTGTATGGACTGTGGAGGTTGCCAGCTTATAAGTTGTGCAGCTACATCTGAAGAAACCCTAAATGCTGCAACAAATCGGTAAATCATCGTGTCATATGACTTCTGATTGTTATAAGATCAGCCAAATAGACCAATTTTCCTGTTGGAAAAAAAATATCAGGGAAGCCAAATGTTTTGTGTCATTTTCATTTTAGCATCTCCTTGGCCTGCAGCTCCATACAGTGTTGCAATATCAGTGCACCATCTATTATATTTTCCTATGGAAGATTCTTTCTCATGGAATTTGCTGACTTGTGTAAGAATGGAGAAAGCTGTTGTGGACTTGTGTAGCGATAGGGGCATTCACCGAATTGGTCTTAGCTTGGAACAGACTGAACTGGCTTACTTACCACGTAGCCATCATGGCTCCACTTCTTCACATCCCACTTGATCGTAATGTTCCCAACCGGATCAAGCGAATCGTACGCATCTGCAAAATGCCAAGGAAATTTGCTTGGAGCATGGTTCCACAAAAATGAAAGGATATCATGGTAGCAGACATTTATCAAGTTCAAACTGGACTGAATGTTTTTGAAAACAAAATATCACATGTTACCATAAATTGGACTGGATTTTTTTGAACAAGGGCCATAATAAATTAAACTGAATGAACACTAACTGGAGCTGTCATTTACAGTATCAAGTTATCAAATCAGTGATTAAACTATACCCATTTTACTCCCACTAACTGTCGTCTACATACTAAGTGGAGGTCACAATTTTATCATGATGCCATCCATAAGGCGGGTTTTTCGCTGACTTGAAACAGAATAGTGTGCACCCACTCAGTCTTCCTGTTAAGTGCACTTGGTCATAATACAGACCAAACCTAGTACTACATGGCTTACATGGACTTGAAAAGGGATAAACCTAAATCAGTGAAACCAATTCGATTTCATAAAATAAAATAACGCGAAGAGTGAAGGGTGTGAGAAGCCTAGAAGTGTTGTAATCTCAAACTTTTTTGGGGAGACAGTGAAATGTGGGATGGGGAACAGGAGATCCCTCCGGTTACAGTCAGGCTCTCAGGCTACGTGAAGGAACACTGTAATTGACGTGAAAACAGATCATTCAATTCAATGGTTGCAAGAAATATTAAAGATCGGCGATATCATGTGATTAATTGAGGGGCATGCCCCCGATTTCATTTCATTTCATGAAAGGAAACCAATAAAACAAAGTCGTCCCAAAAATACATTCCCAGATGAAAATCGCGTCTTGATCATGACCATCACATTATGGCGGAAGGAGAAATCATCGCCGTTACCAAAATTAGCAGGGCGAACCAAATCCCACTGCCAGTTACCCAAATCCCCGTCCGTGGATCCCTAGAACTAGCCCACATCTCGCCCCCGAACGATCTTGCCCGAGCAGCGCATGAATCGACGAACAACTCGGAGAAATCAAGAGCCCTTACCCTTTTTTTGAGAGAGAGGAAATCAAGCGCCCTTACCCGACGACGGCACGAGCGCGGAGAGGGCGAGGGCGAGGAGGAGTAGCGCAATGGAGGCCCTGAGGGGCCGGAGCGGTGCCGCCGCCGCCATGGCTGATCGAGTACGAGGTCGCTCGAGTGAGTCTCAAGAACCAGCTGCACCCCCCTGATCACTCCACTCCCTCGAGTACGATGTGCTCTGCGCGGAAGGGGCTCGAGAAAAGCGGGCGGGGTCAGAGAGTGAGGGAGAGCGAGGTTTGTGCCTGTGGCCGTGTGGTGTGGCGTGGCGTGTGTGTGTGCGAGTCAGATTTGTTGTTGCGCGTAGCCGTGTCTGTCCGTGTCTATGAGCTATCATCGTGGGAAGCTTTCCTCTTTGCTGCCGTGGGACGACGGTGGGAGTGCAAGTGTGCAGCCAGCTACCGAAGGGCTTGTTTGTTTCTTGGAAGGAAATACCACTGGGTAATAGGACTGGTGGGAGTAGCTTGTTCCGGATGGATCACCATTACTGCCAGCCGTGTTTCTGGTTTCCTTCCCTCCATTTCCGTGGTTCCGGCGCTCTACCGATGACTGTCACGTTGCTTTTTCCCGGCCTTTGTTTGGTTCACTGATGATGAAAGTAGGATTTCTCGTCGCTTGGTTGACCGGGCAAGTAGTATCTGATGTTTGCTGAAGCCGGATGTCCTGATTAATGTGCGTGATGGATATCTTCATCAGTCCTCATGACTAGTGCTCGCTGATCCGAACCCAAGGTGCCTTTTCTTCTTCTAGACTGGTAATAAAGCTCAGCTTTTCGTGTCTTATGTGCGCAATCTTTCCCTGAATAAAGGCTAAAAGCAATTTCCCACTACTAGTAAGTAGTAGCGCCAACGGCCATCGGACGGCACGGCATATTAAACCAGAGTCTTGTGCTGCTGCAAACGTTTTCGTTTCCTTTGTTTTTTTTTGCGAATAAAACGTTTTCGTTTCCTTACGGGAGAAGAAGCTGCCTCGACGTCGACGTAGTATGTTGCCTATGTACAGACTTTGGAAATTAGTTGAGCCGCACCGTTTTTTGTTTTGCGACGAGCTCGGTTCAGTTTGAAATTTGTCACGGCGCGTCTAGAATTCCCACCTGCGGACGTCCTCGGAAGGTTGCGGACGAAACGCGCGTGCGTCGGCGTCGCGTATCCATCCATGCAGGTCTCATGAACGTACTCCCTCCGTCCGGAAATATTTGTCATCAAAATAGATAAAAAGAGATGCACCTAGAACTAAAATATGTCTAGATACACCCCCTTTTATCCATTTTGATGACAAGTATTTCCGGACGGAGGGAGTACTAGCTAGGTACGACAACCAACATCCAGCTGGACAGCGAGCACCGACGCATGCAATGCAGGCGCTCAGCCGCCGCATGCTCCTCTTCCGATCACAGATGGAATCCCGTTCAAAGCGGAAGATGAGAATGACCCGGAGCACCTGCGCGGCGCAACCCATGCGCCCGTCCGCCTTGGCTGAGCCGCCGGTCTCGTTCGTGTCGTGTGGGCACGCTCCTCTCCCATTGTCCCGTCGAAAGCGTTCTAGGGCGTGGCTGGCGGAGGCAGAACTAAAGTCCAGGAGGGAAAAATTATGACCCCGCCTCAAGTCAATCAGGATTCTAATCTTGGGTACCAAAAGGTCTATAGCTGACCAAGCCACTCGGCCAGTCTGTCTGTCAAAACAAAAGTTAGTCGGTCATGCACTCAGGCTACTTCCACTTCTATGTGCTCGTGTTAGGATCTCACTCAGTTGACTAGGATTCAGAGATTACAACTCAACTCGACGAATATTTCAAGCACCTTGCTGTCAAAATATTGTCCATCTGCGAGGATGTAGTGCATTTATTTTAAAAGGCAGTGAGCTACTACGGAGTATGATATAAGCATTAACAATAGATTCATTATTCCCCGGACTACACAAAGTGAAGATGCATGCTCCATGTGTATTATTTCAAAACAATAATGATCATGCTCATTACCAATTCAACCATGCATGTTCATCAATCAATTTCCAGCACAATCATGTTCGTGTACGACCAGCACTCACATTTCACAAACAGTTAAGTCTTAAAGAACCATTCACAGGCATGCCATCGTCAACTTTACAAAGCTTGAAAACAAGCACTGGTTATCAAGAGGACCATTCAAAGGTCTGCACACAACACAAATTCTACCATACTTGGTGCAAAGAAACATCACTTTAGCTAGATTTCAGTCAGTTGACTTTTAGTTTTGTGGTCAGTCGATTTTCTGACCGTTGGATTGTCCTTTAAGATTTGTGTAGTTTTTCTTCTTTTTTCTGCCACGTTTTGCTGGTGTACTAGGCTGGGCTGTTTGGATTCGACTGACTCCTATTTTGGGTCAGTCAATTTCGTTCTTGGGCTGGATTTTGCTGTGTGCATGCTTTTCCTCATGATTTGCTTTTGTTTTCTGCACATGTACGCTTTTATTTTTCTATTTTTCAGTTGATTTTTGTTTTTTTTCTTTATGTGCATTTCTAGATGTTGAGTGTGTGTAAACGTATACATGTACAAATTATGTTAAAGTACAGAAACTTCACTCTTATATATTAATTCTACATATTATAAAATGTGCTAATTATGTGCAAAATTTTATTTTATTTTAATTTTCTTTATTCTTCAGGGTAATAAAAATGTTAATTGTTTTGTGCTAATTCAATAATTTTTTATATTATTATGTGTATGAATGCATGAAAGTACTATACAATATTTGTGTAAATTATACTCGACAGCTGAAGTTTTATTATTATATGTGTATTCACTGCATATTATAAAAAGTGCAATTTCACTGCAAAGTTGTGTGCAAGTTTTTTTTTTTATTTTCTTTCTTCTTAAGAGTAATACCAATGTTACTAATTTATTCTCTCTTACAAAATGTTATTTGTTTTATTATGTATAGTTTATAATTCATTTCCTGTTTTTAAGGATGATACCAATGCCACTAATTTGTTCCTTGTTTAAAAACTTTGTTTTTATGTAAAATTCACTATTATATGTTTATTCTTACATAACTTAAAAGGCGCAATTTATGTGTAAATTATGTGCAAATTGTATCATTATTATTTTTACTTTCTTTCCACTTAAAGGGTGGTACCAATGCCACTACACTTGATTTCTTCTTAGAGATTTTTTTTGTGTTCGTAAGTAAGTATGCACGCAAGTATGATATACCATGTGTGTAAATTATAGTAGAGAGCAAAAATTGCAATGTATATGCTTATTTTTTGCATACTAAAAAAGTGCAATTTCAGAGCATACTTGTGTGCAAGTTATTTTTTAATTATCTTTCTTCTTTAAGGGTTTCATTTTCCCCTAGAAAACTTCATTATTTTTATTACTTTTATTTTATATTTTCTTTCGTCTTAAAGGGTTCCATTCTTACATAGAAAACTTCATTATTTTGTTTTAGTTTTAGTTTTTGTATTTTTCTTTTTTAAAGGGTTTCATCATTCCATAAAAAACGTCATTATTTTGTTTTTTTTGTTTTTTTTATTTTCTCTCTTCTTAAAGGGCTTCATTCTTCCTTAGAAAACTTCATTATTTTGTTTTAATTTTAGTTTTTTATTTTCGTTCTACTTAAAGGGTTCCATTCTTCCCTAGAAAACTTCATTATTTTGTTTTTCTTTTTGTTTCTTATACACTTTCTTCTTACAGGGTTTCATTCTTCCCTAGAAAATTTCATTATTTTTTTAGTTCTAGTATTTGTATTTTCTTTCTTCTTAAAGGGTTTCATTATTGCATAGAAAACTTCATTATTTTGTTTTAGTTTTAGTTTTTTATTTTCTTTCTTCTTAAAGGGTTTCATTCTTCCCTAGAAAACTTCATTATTTGGGGTTTTTTTGTTTTTCTATTTTCTATCTTCTTAGAGGGTTTCAATCTCCCCTAGAAAATTTTATTATTTTGTTTTTTATTTTTATTTTCTTTCTTCTTAAAGGGTTTTATTCCTCCCTAGAAAAATTCATAATTTTATTTTCATTTTAATTTTCATTTTATTTCATTTTCTTTCTTTAACGGTAATTTCAATTTCGTTCCTCTATTATATGGTTATCCTTTCGTATTATAAAAAGCACAATTTCTATGGAAAATGTGTGCAATTTTTTTCCGAAACACTTCTGTGTAAATTGTGTGTAAGTTTTGTCAATATTTGATTTATTTTTTATTTTTTCATTTCTTTTTAATGATAAGACCGATTCCACTAATTATTCCTTATTAGGATACTTATTTTTTGCAAAACTTTCATGATTATATACTTATTCTTGCATATTATTAAAAAAATGCAATTTTTGGATAAATTATATGCAAATTCTGCCATTATTTTATTTTTATATTATGTATATATTCATTTTTTTTCTCTAGAAAACTTCATTGTTTATATTTTGTTGCGATTTTTATTTCATTACGTTTTTTCCTTAAGGGAATACTGATGCCACTAATTCATTTCTTACTAGGAATCTTTTTTTTTGCGAAAAATCCATTATTACATGCTTATTCTTGCGTATTATAAAAGCATAATTTGTGTATAAATTGTTTGCAATTTTTCAATTTTTTCCTTCTCTTTTAAGGGCAATACCAATGACACTAATTCATTTCATCTTACAAATCTTTTTTGCGAAAGTTGCACTTTTACATGCCTATTTTTGCATATTATAAAAAGACACAAATTCTATGTAAATTATGTGCAAATTTGGTTATTATTTCTTTGAGTTTCCTTTTCATTTTCTTCTTCTTGGAGGGTAATACCAATGCCACTAATTCATCCTTACTTAGGAATCTTCATTATTTTGATTTTGTTTGAGTTTTTATTTCATTTGCTTTCTTCACTATGGGTAATACCAATGCTAGTAATTCTTTACTTGTCTGGAGTATATGCTTATTCTTCTGTATTATAAAAGAGTGTAGTTTTCTGTCCAAATTGTGTGTAAAATCTGTCATTATTTTTTTGATTGATTTCATTTCCTTTTTTCTTTAAGGATGATACCAATGATACCTTCCAAAAAACCGTTCCAAAAAATGTAGTACCAATGGCACTTATTCATTTCATTTTAAAAACTTTTATTTGCAAAAAATCCACTATTATATACTTATTTTTGCATTTATAAAAATGCAAAATTTCGGTGTAAATAGTGTGCAATTTTTTGTCATTATTTGTTTTAGTTTTCTCTTTTTTCATCTTTATTAAGGTTAGTACCAATGCCGTTAATTCATTCTTAGAAAAGCCTTTTTTCCCAAAATTCCACTAGTACATAATTTTTCCTGCATATTTTTTTAAAGTGCATTTTCTGAGTAAATTGTTTGCAAAGCTTGTCATTATTATTTTTGTCTTCTTAAAGTGTAATACTGAAGACATGAATGTATTCTTTTATAAATACTTCTTTATGGGTAATACTAATGGAACCAATGTTGGGGAACGTAGTAATTTTAAAAAAATTCCTACGCACACGCAAGATCATGGTGATGCATAGCAACGAGAGGGGAGAGTGTTGTCCACGTACCCTCGTAGATCGACAGCGGAAGCGTTATCACAACGCGGTTGATGTAGTCATATGTCTTCACGATCCGACCGATCAAGTACCGAATGTACGACACCTCCGAGTTCTACACACGTTCAGCTCGATGACGTCCCTCGAACTCCGATCCAGCCGAGTGTTGAGGGAGAGTTTCGTCAGCACGACGGCGTGGTGACGATGATGATGTTCCACCGATGCAGGGCTTCGCCTAAGCTCCGCAACGGTATTATCGAGGTGTAATATGGTGGAGGGGGGCACCGCACACGGCTAAGAGATCTCAAGGATCAATTGTTGTGTCCCTGGGGTGCCCCCCTGCCCCCGTATATGAAGGAGCAAGGGGGAGGCAGCCGGCCAAGGGGAGAGACGCGCCATAGGGGGGAGTCCTACTCCTTTCCTTGTGGGAGTAGGAGAAGGGAAGGGGGAAGGAGAAAGAAGGAAGGGTGCGCCCCCCTTCCCTAGTCCAATTCGGACCAGACCATGGGGAGGGGTGCGGCCACCTTTTGAGGCCTTTCTCTCCTTTCCCGTATGGCCCATTAAGGCCCAATACGAATTCCCGTAACTCTCCGGTACTCCGAAAAATACCCGAATCACTCGGAACCTTTCCGAAGTCCGAATATAGTCGTCCAATATATCGATCTTTACGTCTCGACCATTTCGAGACTCCTCGTCATATCCCCGATCTCATCCGGGACTCCGAACTCCTTCGGTACATCAAAAATCAATAAAACTGTCATCGTAACGTTAAGCGTGCGGACCCTACGGGTTCGAGAACTATGTAGACATGACCGAGACACGTCTCCAATCAATAACCAATAGCGGGACCTAGATGCCCATATTGGCTCCCACATATTCTACGAAGATCTTTATCGGTCAGACCGCATAACAACATACATTGTTCCCTTTGTCACCGGTATGTTAGTTGCCCGAGATTTGATCGTCGGTATCTCGATACCTAGTTCAATCTCGTTACCGGCAAGTCTCTTTACTCGTTCCGTAACACATCATCCCGCAACTAACTCATTAGTCACAATGCTTGCAAGGCTTATAGTGATGTGCATTACCGAGTGGGCCCAGAGATACCTCTCCGACAATTGGAGTGACAAATCCTAATATCGAAATACGCCAACCCAACAAGTACCTTTGGAGACACCTGTAGAGCACCTTTATAATCACCCATTTACGTTGTGACGTTTGGTAGCACACAAAGTGTTCCTCCGGTAAACGGGAGTTGCATAATCTCATAGTCATAGGAACATGTATAAGTCATGAAGAAAGCAATAGCAACATACTAAACGATCGAGTGCTAAGCTAACGGAATGGGTCAAGTCAATCACGTCATTCTCCTAATGAGGTGATCTCGTTAATCAAATGACAACTTATGTCTATGGCTAGGAAACATAACCATCTTTGATTAACGAGCTAGTCAAGTAGAGGCATACTAGTGACACTATGTTTGTCTATGTATTCACACATATATTATGTTTCCGGTTAATACAATTCTAGCATGAATAATAAACATTTATCATGATATAAGGAAATATATAATACTTTATTATTGCCTCTAGGGCATATTTCCTTCAACCAATTCATTCCATCTTAGAGAACTTTCATTTTGCAAAATACTCCTCTATTATATGCTTATTCTTACATATTGTAAACAATCGTACTAGCAATCTTCCTTTTTTTTCTAACCATGTCTTATCCAGTCGGGCTCAGCTCATCTCATCTTACACACGCATAGGACAACTCATCATAGCCTATGTCGGAAAAGACAGTGCCTAGGAGGTGCTTAGACACGCTTAGGTGCTAGGCGATGGCCATACACCTTGCCTAGGGCATAAATGGATGTCTAGGCAGGGAAAGCAAGAAATTGTCTATCCAAGTAAGAAATAATGCCATATTGCACTAATATTGCCAAACGGGCCATATATCAATGGCAGTAGCTGGCAGTTCACTTATTTATCAGACCTAAATTAAAGTTGATACACATATAATAACCACAAATACACCCTGATAGTGAAAATTATATTACTGTTTAGGCCGCGCCTAGGATGCTTAAGCGCCGTCTAGGCACTATGCGAAGGCCAACCGCCTCGCTTACGCCTATCGCTTTTTCCAACCTTAGCACCGCTTGCTTATGAAATGGTATGAGTTAAAGAATTTAGCGACTAGGCTTTACTATTAGTTGGTGAAAGGACATGCATGCACACTGGCCGGTCCACTACCACCCAGGGGAAGCCTCGCCAGTACATAGATCGACTGAAACAAAATGTGGTCAGCCGACTGACCCAAATATTGTTTTCAGTCGACTGTCATCTAGCCGCTCTCAAGAAACATACCTCCTCCCTTGCCTCTGCGTCCCCTTCCCCTTCCATATGGTGGTAGCGTCGATGGTCGTGCTTCACGTATTGAGCCTCTGTTGCCACGGCCTCGGCCATGGCCATGCCCACTGCCCTCCTCTACCAAGTTGCTCTCGCCGCCAATGCCACCGTCCATCTCCACCTATTGCCCAACACCAACGCTCTTCACTGGATCCACCCCCTCCCTCTGATCCATATGTCGACGACACCACATCATTCGGATGCGTTCCAGGTCACCGGAGACAACACCAATGACCACGAGGTCGAGCTCCCTCCGACCGCAAGTCGATGGAGCAGCGCCTCGCCCCCTGCCGGCCATGACAAGAAGAGAGAGCGTCGGGTTGTCGGAGACTTCACCAATGCGCACGCGGTCAAGCTTCATCCGGGCGCTGGTCGATGGAGGGGCGCCTCGCCCCCTCCTGCACATCCCTGAAAGGATGCAGCGTTTGCGCTGCCGCCTCGCTCGAATCACGTCGCCGCCAGCGGCCGAGAGAGAGGAGAAGAAAGAGAGTGGCGCGGGATTGTGGCCTAGGGTTAAGTGGACGTGAGGTTACTTATGTGTTTTTTGTGTGTGTGGGCTTGAGGTTGCTTATGTGTGTTCTGCGGACGGGCTTGACCAGATCCCAAATTCAAATGCAGGCCGAATCTTTAGGGCGGTCGGTATTCTGAATAGCGACCGGAAAGGCCGGACACAGGACCGACTTCGAAGTTCGAACTCTATTTCGGCAATAAAACCTTGGTCACAGATCGCCGCTACCACCGCCGCCGCCGCCTCGCCGCTCAAAACCCTAGTCCTAGTTCCCGAACCCCGGCTAGCGTCCATGGAGAACCCCAGGCCCCTACCCCCTGCCATCACCCCTCCCATGGCTCCCCTCCCCGTCCACCCACCCATCGCCCCCGTCCCCGTCCCCGTGCCACCCCGCGCCCCCGCCTCCACATCCGCCGCTGCCGGAGGCGGAGACGATGACGAGGTCGACTACGAGGTCTCCGACGACCACCGCGCCGCGCGGGAGCGCCACGAGCGCGCCGTACAGGAGCTCCTGCAGCGCCGGCGCGCCTACGCCATGGCCGTGCCCACCAATGACTCCGCCGTGCGCGCGCGCCTCCGCCGTCTCGGCGAGCCCATCACGCTCTTCGGCGAGGGCGCGATGGAGCGCCGCGACCGCCTGCGCGCGCTCATGGCCCGCCTCGAGGCCGAGGGCCAGTTCGACCGCCTCCTCCGCGCGCAGGAGGACGAACGGGGAGCCTCGGGCGACGACGACGACGAGGGCACGGAGCAGATCAAGTACCCGTTCTTCACCGAGGGGACCAACCAACTGCTCCAGGCGCGCATTGACATCGCCATGTACTCACTGCCCCGCGCCAAGGCCAGGGTCGAGAGGGCCAAGCGACGCCTCGCCGACCTCGACGAGGACCCCGAGGCAGAGGCCGCCCTTGTTGTGAAGCAGGCGGCGGACTTCGCGCTTGAGCGCAGCGAGATTGGAGACGACCGCCCGCTCACCGGCTGCTCCTTCTCCCGGGATGCCTCGATGCTCGCCACAAGTTCCTGGAGTGGGATCGTCAAAGTGTGGAGCATGCCACAGATAGCCAAGATTGCAACCCTGAAAGGCCATACAGAACGTGCAACTGATGTTGCCTTCTCCCCAGTCGACAACTGCTTAGCGACAGCCTCAGCTGATAAAACTGCCAAATTGTGGAACAGCGATGGCTCACTTCTGATGTCTTTTGATGGTCACCTGGATCGTCTTGCTCGCCTTGCTTTTCATCCATCTGGAAAGTACCTTGGTACAGCTAGCTTTGACAAGACCTGGAGATTGTGGGACATCAACACTGGAACTGAACTTCTACTCCAGGAGGGACATAGCAGAAGTGTATATGGTGTCAGCTTTCACCCAGACGGTTCTTTAGCTGCATCTTGTGGGTTTGATGCGAGTGCTCGAGTTTGGGATTTAAGGTCAGGAAGATTGTACTGTACCCTCATTGGAAATGTGAAACCTGTCCTAGGAGTCGGCTTCTCCCCTAATGGTCATCTGGTTGCAACCACAAGTGAAGACAATTTCTGTCGAATATGGGATTTGAGGACCAGACAAATGTTATATTCTATACCAGCACATAAGAGTCTCATCTCGCATGTGAAATTCGAACCCCAGGAGGGTTATTATTTAGCAACATCTTCCTATGACACTAAAGCAGCGCTATGGTCAACTCGGGATTACAAACCAATTAAAAGCTTGTCAGGCCATGAGTCAAACGTTACTAGTCTGGATATTAGTGGAGATGGACAACAGATTGTGACTGTTTCACTTGATAGAACGATAAAGATCTGGTCATGCAGAGGCAGTGCGCGGGATAATGAGATGGAGTTGGATTAAGCATTGATTCCACCGTTGCTGGAAACAGGTTGTGCTAGTCTGTCCTTTTGCTGATCTGTCCTTCCAAGCTCTTTACATTTTGATGATGCTATTTTATTGTGTCTATATAACCCTTGGCCTTTGAAATACTAGATTACCCGTTGCGCCAAAATATTTGTATTTGTTAGTAACTTTAGGTTTAGGGTACGAATTGTAATCCTTTTATATGAAAAATTAAGAAAGACTTATATTTCAAAATATATATTTGAGCATGCATAATTAGTTATGTTATTCGGGTAACATGCAGCGCCAAATGGCGCAAGGTCCCATTTAAAACCCAGAGTGCTTTGAAAAGGATGGTCTTTCTTTGTAACATTAGGTTTTAGCAACCACCTAGGGCATCAATTGAAACCCTTGGATGAAAAATTAATGAGGATTTCTCTTTGAAAAATATATACTTGAGCGTGCGCAATTTGGAATCGAACACATTTGGAAACATGGGGTTGAAATAGATGTTAACATAGTTAATACCTTGCATAAGATAGCATATGATAAGATAGAATCAACGGTACCCTTCTTCCATAAGGATTCAGTAAACTTCATTACATGGAAACATAGAGCCAACAAAATATTTCTTGACCAGGAAGTGTCTTTGATTTGCTCTTCATTTGCTATTGAAGCGGCTGGAACAATGCTCTCCTTGCAGCTCTTTGCCCAGACATCTTTGGTATTGGAAAATGAAGTGGACATTACTTCAGCTGGTGGTATGTTCAGCCTTTTTCTGTTAAATGGAAGAGCTGCCTCTGACGATGCCACTAATTGTTCATTGGGTTCTTGAAGAGAAAAGTTCTCTCAACAAAGCATCCGACAGAAATAACCATAAGAGAAACACAAGCAGTCCATAAGCCAAATTAGAAACAAATGGCCCATCCCACTATAAATAGCACAATGTGCACAACTTATTGATGCTTTCAGGCTAACACATGTTCTTCACGGCTAACTTGGCAGCACGTATAAACACAGAGTTGCAGACTGGGAGAACTGCAGATCGAAAAGTATATCTGATAGGTATGTTTGCCAGGCATGTCATACATTTTCTATAGTACCTTAGTGGAAATTCTTCCAAAAATCATTGGAAAAGATTGCAAGTTTTCAATTAACATTATATCGGTACAGAAGATGTAAGTATTTAGACAAGCATAATTGAATGAGCAGCAGTGCACACTGATCTTTAGACGTAACCTCGTACAGAGAAGCTGGATTGATTCATGTAGCAGAAGTTATGTATCAGCTGGAAACAGAAGGGTGGAAATACATGCTCCCTCTGTCCGAAAAAGCTTGTCCCTCAAATGGATGTATCTAAGCACCAAGTTAGTACTAGATGCATCCATTTGAGGAACAAGTTTGGGACAAGTTTTTTCGGACGGAGGGAGTAGTAATTACCGGAATGGTATAATTTTGATACATCCCACTGTCTCACGTATCATCCTAGCATAGTTGCCAGTCTAGGAATACGTCCTGATCTTGTGTATGTGTTTCTCTAATCGCATGCCTGTAGACATGCCTATCCACCACCTCTTAAATGTTGACAGGGGTTGTATTCATAATCTCATCATCCACAACGTTTTTCCTGAAGGACAAATTAAGTGCAGTCATGTTCGTTTTTTGCTCAGAAAAGGTATTAATATATTCGACTGCAAGTTACCACCACCTGGCCTTTATTTTGGCTGCTATTATTCTCATGTGACAGCAATATAGAACAGCATCAGAATCTTGACAGTATATATCTTGATTTAATAGATGTACTCCCTCTGATTCATATTAGTTGACACACACTTGGTACAACTTTGTAAGTATTAAAGTTGTACTAAGTGTGTGTCAATTAATTTGGATCAGAGGGAGTATGACTCTTTCAAACCAAAGATTCCTAGCTGCTTTTCCAAAATATGCTCACTTTCAGTGTAAGTGTTCAATAGGGAATTTACTAATGGTGTTGGACCGTCAAACAAAGGAAACCTTAATTACCATGGTATCTCTCTGTCTGTATTTGCTTAGAAAATAATTCCCTTGGAAAAAGTGGGGAATCCATAAACAAACAGGAATTCACTTCTAGATTCTTAATTAACCAATGAACTAAAAACAAAGAGGGGTTGATTGGCTGTACCCGTGCACTAAATTGGCAGCCTGTACGCATGTGTTTCTCTAAATTTTGTTCCTATCTTCTGAATACGAAAACAGTTTTGGATTTAGCTATGATTGTAAAAAACTTGATGGCGAGAACTAAGTAGCAACCTTGCAGATCCTATATCCTAATGGTAACCATGGTAAACAGTAACCTAGGCGATAAACAAAGGAGTAGCACCAAGCAGAATGTACCTCAAGTATGCCCCTTCAGACACTGAAATGACTGAGGATAAGCTGTTGCCATTGCCATGGAGAAAATAGCTCCTCTTGAACCTGTGGTTGAATGACCTCCTGATCCTCCCGCTGGGGCATGGGCCGCATGGCCCAATGGCCACCTTCATTCCATCCATCATCATCTGGAGTGTCATTGTTTAACTGGTTGTCATCTGGTTCAAATCCTTGAAGGTTATCAGCATTTTCAGGCAGAGGATGGGGGTCTACACCAGGTGGAGGGAACGGGTCCTCATCAGCTGGCCCTCCCCCAAGCATGTTCTCAAGAAGCACTTCCACAGAGCATTAACTAAAACCCCTCCTCTCGTAGTTTCATCCTTCTCCCACATCATCAACCTACCAAACTTGCTGATCGCATGCGTCAGATCTTCAGTGGTCCAAAAATCAAAAGGGACTCCAGTCAGCAGCAGCCAAACATCTCTGTTAAAATAGGTGCATCTCCAGTTTCTCCCCTCATTGTGTTTGACAAAAGTAAGGAATATATCTCCAAATGCACCTCCAGTCAAGGAAGCTGCCTCTTTTAGCGAGCTAATTGAGGGATTGTTTTCCTTGTTGGACAGCCTTTGATGTTTGTAATGAATGAGACAAGACTGTATGTTTGCAGTAATTTTGGGCTCTCTTTATCCAATGTTTATTCAAGCAAGATGTGGCTCTTGTTTAATGGCAGTTTTTTTTACCATATGTGATTAAATGAGTAGAAACAGAAGTTGGAATATTCTGAATTGGAATATTAGAGGTATTATAATGCTCAGGGAAAGTGGATGCTCTCAAACAAAAAATTGAGGAAAGCTCGGCCTCTATTTTCTGTTTGCAAGAAACCAAGAGAGAACTTTTTGACCAAACCTATCTGAGATATTTCTGCCCTGCTAGACTCAACAAGTTTGCTTTTTTACCTTCGGTTGGAGCATCTGGGGGGCTCATTGTTATCTGGAATGGTTCACTTTTTGAGGGAGAAGTTATTTTCCAAAACAGGTTTTCATTATCCATCCAATTCACCAGTAATATATCTAATCAAAGTTGGGTTCTGACCAATATTTATGGTCCTTGTGTGCATGAAGTAGACTGGATGATCATGGGAGATTTCAACTTCATTAGAAGCCCATCTGATAGAAACAGAGCTGGGGGAGATGTCAATGAGATGCTTCTTTTTAATGAGGCCATTAGCAAAGTAGGTTTGGTTGAGTTGCCCCTAAAAGGCAGACAATTTAGCTGGTCTAATATGCAACTCAGCCCTCTTTTGGAAAAGTTTGACTGGTTCTTCGCCTCTGCAGCTTGGCTTACCTCTTATCCCGACTCTGGTGCTACCCCTTGCTAGACCAATTTCTGATCACCTGCCTTCTATGATCAAAATAGGGACTTCCATTCCTAAATCAAACATTTTCAGGTTTGAAATCTTTTGGCTTCACCACAACACTTTCAAAGAGATGGTGGCCAATGCTTGGCACATACATGTGGGTTACACTGACCCTGCTAATAAAATTATTGCTAAATTTAAGAATTTGAGAAGAGCTATTAAGTTATGGGCAAAGCAATTGTCAGATCTTAAAAAGCAAATTGCCACCTTGAATGACTGGATTGGATTATTTGATACTTTTGAGGAGTTCAGAGAGTTAAGTCTTTGGGAATGGAATTGCAGATCTATTCTTAAAGAAGAATTACTTGTGGTCCTTAAGGACCAAAGGATTTATTGGAAGCAAAGAGGGAAAATCAAAGGGGTTAAATTTGGAGATGAGAACACAAAAAAAATTCACACAAAAGCAACCATAAACCATAGGCACAATCACATTGCTATTCTTCAGAATGATGACCAGGTGGAGATTACTGATCATGATGGAAAAGCAGCTATTTTGTGGAATGCTTTCAAAGCAAAGATTGGGCACGACCGAAGAAACTACTATGCATTTTGATCTCCAGGATATTTTACATCAACTACATGACCCTGCCCTCCTTGAAAGTTTGGAAACTCCTTTTACTGACCAGGAGATAAATGATGTAGTTAAGGAACTACCCAATGACAAATCTCCTGGTCCTGATGGTTTCAATAATTGAGTTCTACAAAGCTTGTTGGGATATCATTGGTCCAGACATCAGGCAACTAGTTCATGATTTCCATGCAGGGAACATCAATTTGGAAAGCATCAATGCCTCATACATCACTCTCATTCCAAAGGTGGATTGCCCCATACCACGAAATGACTTCAGACCTATATCCTTGCTAAATAGTTGCCTCAAAATCATCACCAACCTATTGGCTAACAGGTTACAAAAAATCATCTTGAAGATTGTGCACATTAATCAATATGGGTTTCTCAAGGACAGAGCAATCCAAGATTGCTTGGGTTGGGCATATGAATACTTGCACCAGTCTAAAGAGCAAGTGGTTGTATTCAAATTGGATTTTGAAAAGGCTTTTGACAAAATTGAATACCAAGCAATTTTGGAAATTCTCAAGGCTAAAGGTTTTGGTAGTAAATGGATTCACTGGATGAAAATGCTATTTAATTCGGCCTCATCTTCTGTGATACTCAATGGAGTGCCAGGAAAGAAATTTTATTGTAAGAGAGGGGTCAGGCAAGGTGATCCCCTCTCCCCTCCACTGTTTGTCCTTGCTGCAGACCTACTTCAATCCATCCTAAACAAAGCAATGAGCAGAAACTTAGTTACACCCCCTTTAAATGTGGGTAGCTGTCTGATCATTATGAAGACAGACCCAGTTCATTTGTTCAATCTCAAGGCTCTGCTCAATACTTTTGCTACTGCTACAGGTCTCAAGGTAAATTATCACAAATCAAATTTGATTCACATCAACTTATCTGAAGACAGATCTGACATCATGATTAACACCTTGGGATGCAAAAGAGGTTATTTTCCATTCACATATCTTGGATTGCCACTTGGAGTGGTTAAACCCACTGTAGAGCAATGCCTTCCTCTGGTGCAGAGAATTGCAAAAAAACTAACGTGACTGGCAACATTCATGACACAAGCTGGTAGACTGTTACTGGTCAAATCTATTCTGGCATCTTTACCAATCTTTTTTCATGTGTTGCTTGGATATACCACAGACCATCAAAAACAAATTGCAAAATATCTTAAACACTGTCTCTGGAGAGGATCAGACATGGAAGATCACAGGCCAGCAATGGTTGCTTGGAGTGTGGTGTGTAGACCTAAAAATCAAGGAGGCCGGGGAATTTGCAACTTAAGTGTGCACAACAATGTTCTTCTGCTGAAAAACTTGCACAAACTCCTTAACAAACACAACATTCCATGGGTAAATTTGATTTGGGAAACTTATTACAGTAATGGCATGTTGCCTGGTCAAAACATGGTTGGATCTTTTTGGTGGAAGATAAATTTGAAACTGCTTGACTTATTCAAATCCATGGCCATATGCAATATTGGTGATTGGAAGTCTGCTCTATTCTGGACTGATCAATGGCACTCTACATGTCCATTTCAATGCCTGCCTCACTTATTCTCTTTTACAAAGAATACTCTATTATCAGTTTAGGAAGCTATCAACTTGGAATATTTGGAAGACCTGTTTCACCTCCCCCTGTCTACACAAGCTTATGAGGAATTCCAGCAACTTGGGATCATCTGTGAGGAGGTTAGATCATCTGAATACAGGGAGGATTGTAATGACACCTGGAGCTATTTATGGGGGTCTGCTAATTTCTCTTCTTCAAAAGCATATACCTGCATGATTGGAGTTAAAATTCTACCACCTCACTTCCAGTGGGTTTGGAACACATCATGTCAACCCAAGCACAAAGTTTTTTTTGGATGGTGCTTCATGATAGAGTAAACACAAGAAACCTACTTAGAAGAAAAACATTTCATTTGGACACATACAACTGTGCTGTGATGGATTGTCAACAGGAAGAAACCTTATTTCACCTACTCTGGGGATGCCCTTTTGCTGCTTTTTGTTGGAACTTTGTTTGCCCCAACAGAAATGTAGCTCTGTCAGTCTTACAGACCGTTGAAGATATGAAGCAGACTTTGGCCTTGCCTTTTGCTATGGACATTTATTATTTTGGCTTCTTGGGCCATCTGGATAACTAGAAACAACTGGATATTCCAACAAATCCCCCCTTCATTTCAAAGTTGGAAAGACACCTACTTCATGGAGCTCAATTTGTTAAAATTCAGAATGAAGAAGAAGTACTCCACTTTGTATCAATCATGGCTGGACTCTGTATTGTAATTTTCTCGGTTTTTTCTTTTCTTTTCTTTTACTTCTCTCTGTTTGGCCTTTTTAGATAGCTTTTATTTTATTTTATTTTAGGTTCTTTTTTTGTTCCGTTGGCTTACCTCAAGCCTGTAAGACCTGCCCTTTGGGCCTTTTATTTATTTTATAAAAATTGCAGTGGGGATTTTCCCTACTGTGTACAGTCAAAAAAAAGAATGTACCTCAACCGCAGCAGAGGCTGATGAACAGAGAGAACAACAACCACACAGGTACATGTTATTTCCTTGTTTATAGTTGCTACATCACCTGCAAGATAACCATTAAAAGCTGCAACCACAGTAAAACACCTTGCAGGTTCAGTATTTCACAATTCGTCAGAACTATCAAAGTTTTAAATACAATCTCTCCTTGACCCATTGCATGGCTACTGCTAGTGCCAAACTATCAAAGTGCCTTTTTCAGCTCCGCAGCATAAAGAAATTCATTTACCCCAAGCACCTAGATTCACAATACAGCAACACCAATGGGTCAACGTAACCTACACTCCAAAAAGTAAAATCTGATGCCTCCAGCTAGATTGCTGAACAAACAAACTACTTGATTCTAATGAATAATGACTGGGTGCATCCTAAGCTCATACAGCATGATTTATGAACATAGTTTTTTTTTCCAAGGCATATATATGAAATAAATTAACTAACTAATTTGACCAACCGCTGTCGCCATCTTCTGAACTTAATCACAGGAAATGGCTGCATTGAGCAAAAATCCAAATCACATCAGCAAAGAAAAGCTATTTCTATGAGGCACAGTAGAAGTGGTTAGGAGTGGAAGCTGCAGTAGCCTCATCCCTTGTTGCCTGAGAATAATAGAAGATCAATTATATATATAGAAACTCTATTAGTGACCCAGTTATTCTTCACTCTGATCGATCGACGGGATGAGGGTCTGGCTCAACCAAGCCTCCACAGATGTTATGTTAGTTAATTGCTATTGAATATTCCTATTTGGTTGGACAGGATACTGCAGACTGGCTTCTGCAAACATCCAGAGTTAGTCCATATAATTCTTTAAATTTATTACATAAGTAGTCGTTTCTGTCAACCAAGTGCCAACAAAATATGGCATCCATTTTTTTTTTGCATGATTTGTAACCGCACTTGGTCGGTCTGCTATGTGTTATCATTGTTGTGAAACCAGCTAGTAATGAAAATATCGCTTGCCTATTTTGTTAGATTGACCCAGCCAATTGTAAGAGCATCACTTCTGGATTTGGTAACTTTTCCTGAAAGAGCAAAGGGGCAAAGGGTTTCTTCAGTATTGCACAGGACTTTGATCTATCTGACTGGTTCTGCTTCAGCTGAGGCTATCTCCGATGTTGCCCTCTGCTCTATGGAGCCATGGAGGTTGTGAAGGTCCGTGTTCAAACACAACTTGCCTTTGCAAGAGGTTTATCTGATGGGCTCCGTAAGTTTGTGAAGGCTGAAGGATATGCTGGGTAAGTTGAGGCAAGTGACTGAAATATTGTAATCTATCGTTCTCTGTAACTGTAATCTCGCTCTTCGTAAACAACTCTCGGTATGCAGCTTGTACGAGCCAATTGTTCCGCTCTAGGGCCGACAAATTACTGTTGCTTAACTTGTAGCACGAGGGATAGAGTGTTGCTTCGGTGTACTGAGTTCAAACCTGTACGATGAACACCAAGTTCAAACCTGTACGATGGCAGTGAAGTTGCGCCTTTTGCATCCTGATGTAATTAGTTCGTTAGTATTCAATTCTGTAGCAGTAATTATTTCTGAATTTCTCCTGCTGCTGGTTACCGAGTTCCAAGTGACATTCAGTGTTCTCTAAAGGAATTTTTTTTGTACTACTAGCAAAAATGATTTTTATTACATGAGATATTTTCCAGAACCATCAGTTACTCTTCAACGTGGAATCTATTTATTATATGGATTTGTTATTCCTGGGCCATGTCGTTGATTATATGATTTTATGTTTTTCCACTATTGGGAAACTGCAATCGCGAGTGTAGTGGGTGGCGGTGGCAGTTATGTTTTGCCAGTATTGGGGAATTGTAAGCGTGAGTGTTGGTGTTATGTGGATACTTTCATTGAATTATTATTATATTCTTAACATGCAGATCATTGGCCCATTGTATTATTGGTATTGGATGAACATGCAAAATAATACTCCTATAAACATATATAATGGTTTTAGATCATTAGGTAGTGATCTAAAATGTCGTTTCTAAATATAGGTCTTTTTAGAGCCGCATGTAGTGCATATTGAAATCTCTAAAAAGAAAAAAACTTATTTAGGAAAGGAGGGAGTATTTGCTTATAGAGGGAGTAGCTGATAAGGAGGAGGGGGAACACTTCGGGTGTGAGCCAGATTCTTTTTTAGTGGCACGATTCATGTTAAAGTAATATTTGAGGGCTAAACTGGAAATATGTCAAAGTGATAAAGCAAAGTTACGAATGGAATAATGTTCTTATGTTAATGGAGAACCCCTCCGCGTGTGGAGGCCGAAACAGGCTTGCGCCCCGTTATATTAATATAGCAACTGGGGTACCAACAACACAACCGCGCCCAAAAGAAAAAAGAGAGAAAACATAAAAGGAAACAACTCGCAACTAGGGTTCCTAGCGCCGCCGCCGGCTCCCCCAGCCAGCACGTAGCCGCCGCTGCCGCCGCGGTCGGAGTCCGCAGTCGCCGTCAGCCCCCTACCCCCTTCCCGACCCCTTCCTCCCCCTCCCTGCGCCGCAAGCGGCGACCAAGGCGACGCTGCTCGCCCGTGCCCCTAGCGCCCATCCTCCCCCACCCCTCCCTGCCGCCGCCCGGGCGGTGTCGGCGGCGCCGGGATCTCCCTTCCCCACGTGTCCTGGCCTCCCACTGGAGGGTGAGTCTGGATGGCGGTGCTACTCGGACGGCAGGCGGTCCAGCGATCCCCGGGTGGCTTGTCCGCGGTGGTGCTGCCCCTTGGCGGCGAGGTAGTGGCCGCCGGTGAGCTGGTCCGACGCGTCGCCCCCGGCCCAGATTTGGGCCCTTGGGCCCCATCTGGGTTATAGGCGGGCCGCTTTGGTAGTGGCCGCCGGTGAGCTGGTCCGACCCGTCGTCCCCGGCCCAGATCCGGGCCCTTGGGCCCATCTGGGTTATAGGCAGGCCGGTTCGGTAGTGGCCGCCGGTGAGCTGTTCCGACACGTCGCCCCCGGCCCAGATCTAGGCCCTTGGGCCCCATCTGGGTTATAGGCGGGCCGGTTCGGTAGTGGCCGCCGGTGAGCTGGTCCGACACGTCGCCCCCGGCCCAGATCTGGGCCCTTGGGCCCATCTGGGTTATAGGCGGGCCAGTGAGCTGGTCCAAAGCATCGCCTCTGGCCCAGATCTAGGCCCTTGGGCCCCATCTGGGTTATAGGCGGGCCGGTTCGGTCCTCCTGCATCGCGGTGGCGGGGGCTTCACAGGCCCCTCCGAGGCTTGGTCAGACCTGCAGGCCCGCGGGACTGGTATGCTTCTGCTGCTTCGTCCGGTCGGCTACTGCCTCGGTGGTGGAGGTCGGTCCCTCCCGCGTGTCTACTGTGCTGCTGCTCCTGGTTTCCAGCAAAGGTGCGTCCCTTTTTTTCAAGCATCGCGTATTAGCTTCGGTGGGACGGCGTTGACGCACTACCAGAAACCATACTTTTCCCCACGATAAAAAACCCACAGGAAAATGGCGATTACCGACAGGAATAAAATGACAGGGAAATGGACAAATGCCTGATTGTAAACCGACATGAATTATTTTCCTGTCGGCCACGCCCAAGAAAAACTTAGATCCGTCAAGTTTAGAAATCAGCTTATTATGATGGTTCCCGTCAGGAAAAGGACACCAGGAAAACAATATTTCATTTATTGCGATTAACCATGCATTTAATCAGTATAATTTCTGGTAAATAGATACTAGGAAAATTGTCCATATCATATATCAATGGCAGCCAAGCATCCAAAAAAACAATCTATAGACGTCACATAAAGTTGAGTCCATATATAGACTTGACCAAGAGTTGCATACAACAGTGCTACATACATACTGGCCACCAACACTCTAATTATCATATCCATCACAGTGCACAAAACACTGCAGTGATATCAAACTACATGGATAGAAAGCCTCCTAGGTTAATGATCTGGGACATCACTTTAGAAAAGTGAAAGCAACAAAAGGATAAGCTGCTAAGTTTGGCCCGGAGCATATGGTACTACTACACACATATCCAAAATACCATAAAGACCATTAATCATCAATTGCCATGCAAGTGACTAGTGAGATCCTCCTCGGGAGACACCATCAGGATTGAAGCCACAATTGTTATCTTTACCACCAATGTTCTCCTCATCATTGCCGCTTTCATTGTTGCAATGGCCGACATCATGGTCGATAGGGCCATCCTCTGAACTAACATGAGATGAATCCGTGTTTACCTACAAAGTCATACACAACATTAATGAGAACAGGCACATAAGAATACATGATTTGAAGCTATTTCAGTAATCTCCAACCATTTTATAACAGGTTTATGAAGCTATCAGGTCTTGCTTCCAAAGTAACCAGATTTGCAATATTACAATTAATTTCAATAGTAGCAAGCCGCACTTAGTTCTGTTTACATCTCTGCCTTCTGTTGTGCTCCAGGTTTCATAAATCATTATCTAAAATTCGTAAGATCTCATAATCGCGTACACCAACAAACATAGTAAGATATACAAGGTGTACTATCAGCAGAAAAGAAACATGGTCAAGCTTGCTGAAAAACCACTAAATTAAAAGGATAACTTACAGCAAAAGAATTACAAATTCCTAACCATGATATAAAAAGGAAAAACAGATCTGCAACTTACTTAGCACGCTGATACATGTTCATACAAAAGAAACAACTAGAAATACTTCTAGCTTGAACCAACAAGACAAGCTCTAGCTAATCAAAACTTAAAGAAAGGATGCTATAAATGATAGTCACATCTAACTTGCCTAAGTACCAAAGGGACGAGCAAAAGGTTACAGTAGAATATTGTGTGGACAGATGCAAGGTTCCTATTTTATAGGGCAATTCACAAGCAAGAGGTTTTACTAGCAATAAGTTTCACTAGAAGTAGGCATTCAACAAAAGTAAAGTTTCACTAGCAACCAGAGAATCAGCAAGCATAGGATGTACAAGCTAACACAAAAAAGGGGAAAGAGACGGAACATACAAGGCGCTTTTGTGCTTTCTGGCTACTGATTGCACCATTATTGCCACTTTCGTCGAGGTCTTTCATACCCGATTTCATCACAGCTATGTGTTTATTATGGTGGCCTTCTCAGGTCCAAAGTATATTCCTACAAGTGCAAACAGATAGTTATAAGTGAAAGCATGTTGCAGCCACTAAAGATAAATTGTAGTGAGATCCTCAAAAAGCATCTGCCAAGAATGCATTTTATCATGGATTATATAGCAAAATATATTTATTTGAATTTACGCATGGATTATACTTATAGTAAAGCATATTTATCATTACCATGAACATTTGGTACTTTGGGAGATGATACCATTACCAATTGAGTTACCATCAGCCTTGCAATGGAATCTGGTGTAGTGAAGTGAGGCGGTCATCCTGCATGATTATGTTTGGATATTAGATCCGATGTGCCAATAGTATATACAAATAACTTCTGACTGTAAACATAATAGGATTAACATCAAACACCATCAGGACATTAAACTGTAATTCAATCATGAAGTCATGATCAAATGCACATACCCAACACTGAGAAAATATCCAGACCTCATCACCAGTGAACCGAGAAAAATTGCCGGCTATTCATTGATGCAATAGGAGAAAGAACACAGAAAAAGCAAGTGACCAAGCTACATGTTGTAGCGTAAGCCTGGGTCAAATACAATACACTATCAAGCCAATATAAACACTAGCACTGACATTTGTATGCGAGAAATCAGTTCAGAAAGCATGTACCTTTCTTTTCTTCACTTGGATCTTAAGGTTTCTCTCACTATGGACAAGCTGTACGGTAGAGAAGAGGTGCAGAGTTCCGAGCGACCAAGAGAGTTTCTTAATTCTCAGAGAGTTCCTGAAAGCACATAGCAAGTAACGGAACAAATTATATGGAGAAGAACCTTTTCAGTTTTTCAATGACATCAACAAATGGAAGTGCTAATAGCACACCTAAAAGTAGCTCCTAAAATTTTCTAGATAGGAGAAAGAACAAAGCTCTTTATTGAAAATGAAAACTAAATAAATCAACACACTACAAACAAATGCAAATGGCGCTTATTTGTCACTCAAATAGCAAATCTGTTGGTCACTTAACCAAGAAAAAAGAAAATCGAGATCCTGTTGTCCCGAGACCATTATTCTTATACATAATTTGTATGAACAACTTCAGATTTTTTTTTTCGTGGGTGAACAACTCAAGATCCTAGTTGAGACTTACCACGGTCTTGGAGAAAAGGAGGAGGAGGAGACTGCTGCTGTCACATCGGAAGAGGAGGCGCCGGTTTGCTGGATTTGCGACCAGACTCCCCAGGTCTGCAGTAGGAAGCACGAGGCGCCGGCAACGCGTAGCGGACGACCCTATTTGAGTGCGGTGGAGGGTGTGAGCCGAGGGAGGTGGGATGCGGCGGCGGACGCTAGTGAAGGCAGAACGGCGGTAGAGGATGTCAGGACGGGATACGGGAGACGGATGGGCGTGGCGGACGCATGTGGACGAGATGAGATATGGGCGGTAGTGGAGGTCGGAGGCGGGCGGCGCTAGAACGAGTTATTTGTGGAGGAGGGCGGCGGATCTGGCCAGGAAGATGGAGTGCGGCTGGGGTGGAGGCGGCGGCCATGGAGGTAGAGAGACGAGACGAGGAGAGGAGAAGCTGGGCTGCTTCCCTGTAGGCCCATATCACACAGGAAAATAGAAATTGGCGCGGAAGTTTCGTTTGAGGGGGAAAAATCGGGCGAGCTGGCGCCAATGAGCTATTTCGCTGTTGCGTAATGGTGGGCTGGGCCTAAAACATTTTCCCGTGGGCTGTACAACTCACAGGAAAGCATATTTTCCTGAGAGGAGGCAAATTTTCGTGAGGGTCAAATTTTGCCCGCCAGGAATATTCGAATTCCTGTGGGGAGCTTCGGGCCTCACAGGAAAATTAAGCCACTCACAGGAAAGGTCAAGTTTCTGGTAGTGACGATGACAAGGCCATGGTGGCGCATGCTGGTTGATGGTGTGTGGGGGGAAGGGCTTCGAAGCGTCTGAGGGCGGGATGAGGGTAGGGAGAAATCCGTGTGAGGTTCGACGCCGACGCGGGGACGCCTTCGGGCGCCATCATCCCTTACTGAAGGGTGTCGGTTTTTACGCCCACCCAACTCCCTCGTCGTATCGGGGGAAACCCCAGGACTTGACTGGGCAGCAGCATTGTCGCTATCGCTTCCTTTCCTGAGGGTGTTGCTTGTTTCGCGGCGGTTCGAAGCACTAGGAGCATGGTGAGACAACTTCGCTGGGCACAGCAGTTGCGTGTCTTCTTCATCTTGCTGATTCGCCGTTGTCGGCGTTATTTTCTTTTCCGCGTGTGGAGTCAGCCATTGGCCACCGCCGGGATGCGTCGCGCGCTGGGGTTGCCGCGCCAGGGCCGGGAGATGAGGAGCTGCAACCCCGCCCTGTGCCTCTCGTGGCGCCGCCTTAATTTGTTCCGAGCCCGATAGTCGTGGTCGCGCCAGGAGCATCATCGGTCCGAGGGCTGCCGCGTGACGCAGTGGCCACGCCATCGCCTCGCCGTGTGCATTGTGTGGCGCCTCCGTGGGCGCCGGGGAACAGCGCCACGGTGGAGGACGCAGCGACGGACTACGAATTTGTCATCAGGCAGCTGGTCAAGATCCGCACTATAGGAGTCTCAGAGAGCACCGACTGCCCCAAGTTTGATCTCATCCTCCTCAGCATGGCCTCCGACGGACATGTGGCCTCATTGTTCCCTAACCACCAAGCCCTCGAGCTGAAAGACGACTGGGTCACCTACATCACGGACTCCCCGCAGCCTCCACCCGAGAGAATCACCTTCACCCTCCCTGTAACAAACTCGGCATCAAACATAGCGATCCTAGCGACGGGCGTCGGCAAGGCAAACGCCGTGCATTTGGCCGTGTCTGACAGCAGCGACGGTCCAGACGCCCCCGTGTCCCTGCGTGCCACGATGGTCCAGCCAACGCACGGGAAGCCGGTGTGGTTTCTGGACAAGGCAGCAACCTCATCACTCGAGGCGCTGTCTGACGGTGCTTACGAGCAGCAGCATCGTGCGTACTAAGCTAACTGAGAACAAAGCGGAGATTCCTTTGCTGTGAGAAATGAAGGCGTGTAGGTACTTAGGTGGGTGGATCATATGATGGGAGAAGGTTTGCTTCGTTCGACGCCTTTAGTCCTCTTCGTGTTAGTCCGACGCATGGTTTGTTCCATGAAATCGGAAGCGCCGTCAGTTTTGGCAGACGGCGTAGATGGTTTCGTGCGGCATTGATGTTTATGCGCGCGTCGTGGCCTCGGAGATGAGAACATTGAGACCTGAATTGTGGCCAGTTTGTATGGTACTGTGAACCCCATTCTATCTAGCTAAGGTTAGATTCTTCTGCAGGCAGGTTTTTCTTTGTATGTAGCTGATCCTGTGCGTTGTTTGGAGCACCACCTAGAACCAGAGCCATAGATTCGTCTGGTTTTACTTGATGTGGGTTATTTGTTTTTCTGTCGGGATATTTCTCGTGATTTCTTCTGTTTGCCAGATGGAGTTTGGTTCGATGTAATTTTGGTGAATTGCTGCCCAAAAGGTTCTGGAATTTCATTCTTGAAATAGGTGGCTGTACAAGCATGTGAATTGCCATTATCCGCATCGTTTTTTTTATCATGCATACTTGTCCCAGGTCAGCCTGGTTGAGATAATATAGGCAAAAAAGATGCATGTTGATTGGTTGCCTGCATACTCTTAAACACTGTGATGCAGCTATTTTTGTAGCCTGCCATTTGTCCATCGCATGCTTCTCATAAAATGCAAATCCTCGAAACTCTCCCTCAGAACACTACATACCACTTGTCCTAATATGGCAGAAGAGCAAACAATTCTAGCAGCAAGCAATGGAGCACACTAGACATGAAATATAAGTAAGCATGCATGATCATACAACACAACAAGTTCATCCTACCACTACTATGGTGTCATCCTACCATCAAATCCAAAAGATGGTGTCATCCTACTACCGCCAATTCGTCATCGGCGTGATGGTTACTATACTACCTCATAGAAAATATACAGGCCAACATTAAGAGTTTATCAATCCCTAGCTACCTAAAATGTACGAAAGCTTCTAAAAGCTTCACAAAACCATGGTTGAAATATTTTCATAAAAAATAAAACCTGCATGGGCCATCCCATTTGCTACGCAGTGCCGAAGAGGGTTGTGCGCTATGTAGCAAATAGGCGGTGACGACGTGCATGATCCTCGACAGCGATGGCGATGACGATGTACATTTTATGGTAGTTAGGGATTGATAAACTTTAGATGTTGGCCTGTATATTTTCTATGAGGTAGTATAATAACCCTCACGCCGATGACCAATTAGCGATAGTAGGATAACACCGTCTTTTGGATTTGATGGTAGGATGGCACCTTGGTAGTGGTAGGATGAACTTGTTGTGCTGTATGATCATGCATGCTTACTTATATTTCATGTCTAGTGTGCTCCATTGCTTGCTGCTTGAATTATTTGCTCTTCTGCCATATTAGGACAAGTGGTATGTGATGTTCCGAGGGAGAGTTCCGAGGGTTTACATTTTATGGGAAGCATGTGATGGACAAGTGGCGGCTACAAAAATAGCTGCATCAAAGTGTTTAAGAGTATGCAGGCAACCAATCAACATGTTGATGTTGGTTTTTTGCCTGTATTATCTCAACCAGGCTGACATGAGACAAGTATGCAAAGTGGCAAAAAACGGTGCGGATGATGGCAATGCACATGCTTGTACAGCCACCTATTTCAAGAATGAAATTTCAGAACCTTTTGGGAAGCAATTCAGCAAAATTACGTCGAACCAAATTCCATCTCGCAAACACAAGAAATCACAAGAAATATCACGGCAGAAAAACACTGAACCCACATCAGGTAAAACCAGACGAATCTATAGCTCTGGGTTCCAGGCAGCGCTTCAAACAACAGACAGGATCAGCTACGCACAAGAAAACACATGCCGGCAAAATAATCTAATCTTAGCTAGACAGAATGGAGTTCACAATACCATAAAAACTGGCCACAATTCAGGTCTTAAATGTTCTCAACTCTGAGGCCACAACGCCCGCATAAACATCAACGCCGCACAAAACCATCTCCGTCGTCTGCCAAAACTGACGGCGCTTCCGATTTTCCCGGAACGAACCATCCATCGGACTAACACGAAGAGGACTAAAGGCGTCGAACCAAGCAAACATTGTTCCATCATATGATCCACCCACCTAAGTACTTACACAACTTCATTTTACACAGCAAAGGAATCTACGCTTTGCTCTCAGCTAGCTAGTACTCACGATGCTGCTGCTGGTAGGCATCGTCGCACAGCGCCTCGAGTGATGAGGCGGCCGCCTTGTCCAGAAACCACACCAGCTTCCCGTCCGTTGGCTGGACCATCCTAGCGGGCAGGGATGCAGGGGCGTCTGGGCCGTCGCTGCTGTCAGAAACGGCTGAATGCACCGCGTTTGCCTTGTCGACGCCCATCGCCAGGATCGCGATGTTTGACGCCGAGTTTATCACAGGGAGGGTGAAGGTGATTCTCTCGGGTGGAGGCTGCGGGGAGTCCGTGATGTAGGTCACCCAGTCGTCCTTCAGCTCCAGGGCTTGGTGGTTAGGGAACAATGACGCCACATGTCCGTCAGAGCCCATGCTGAGGAGGATGAGATCAAACTTGGGGCAGTCGGTGCTCTCCGAGACTCCTATAGTGCGGATCTTGACCAGCTGCCTGATGACAAATTCGTAGTCCGTCGCCGCGTCCTCCACCGTGGCGCTGTCGTTTATGGAGTAGACATGGCCACTCATAATAGGTACCTAGAAAAAATTTAGATACAACAGATGGTTAACTTGGTGAAAACAAGCGATTTTTTGCTTGTTGGTGCAAGATAATAAACCAAATAAAGTGAAATCATGGAATCTATGTAACATGAAATGGCAAGGGCACTGGTATGCAGGGGAAAAGGATATCCAGACTTTGCCTTAAACTCCTTCAACTACATAAATCATGTGGTTGGTGCAACTTAAGACAGGTGTGCCAGAGGCAATCATCATGTTCCAATCAAGAGTACTCATTTGGATAAGCTCTTAGTCCGACAATAATGGCTGGAGATGACCCTGAGAGAAGATAGGGAAGGGTGTGGTTGGTGGTGGGGGTTGCAAGAGTAGTTGGAAGTTGGAACTACTGAAGTAGCTGTTAGGAAGTCTTAATCTGGTTCCCATGGTTGCCAAATGATACCGAACAAACTGAACATAGCAGACTACCAGGAAATGGTATAGCAAAATGGCCTACCTGACTCACAAGCTACCAGAACAACCACCAGTATCTAATATGCAGAATCTACAGAAAGGTGACATTCTTAACTTACATAATAATAATATTGCATATTTGTGTCTTTCACCATGTTAAAATACCAGTATGAAAGCACAACGAACAGTATTCGGGCAAGTAAAATGTACTATATGCCAAATGAGAAAAAAGACATGAGACTGCAATACAACTCTGAGCCAAGGCGCGTTATATTTTCCAACTCTAAACCTGGTCATTCTTTAAACTTTTTTTATTGTAATAGGGAACATGAAATATTTGATTATCAATATATAATTGCAGCCCATCGGTTGGTCCTTACTACTGATTTATTTTTGCAAACACACTTTTGACTACTGAAATTAACTCCAAAAAGGCCAACAAGTTGGACACTCAAGCACCAAATACTCGGAACATTCGGCGAACAATAATAGTATGAAGCCATAGATCCATCGTATAAACAATTGGATTGGCAGGCAGGATAATCTATTAACAGTGGACAAAAACAGTGGGCACCAATAATGATACTCCATTGCATATAGCACTTGATTTGAGATATCTACAGTGTAACAGTTTCAAAATACCACTTCAGCTCTTTTCCCTCATAGCTGATACACAAATTGTAACCTAACACCATATATAGTACAGAAAAGGAAAAGGAAAACCTGAATGACCCAACTGCTACTGGCTATTTGACTTGATATACTGAAGAAAAGTATTATGTATGATGGACCTCATGCAAGGTATAAATATCATCTCGTAAGCATAATGTAGAATGAAACTCGAGCAACAAATATCCAGAAACTAATATATGCTCTAGGTTGCACTGCGAAATTTCTCCTAAAGTCCACATACCTTTGATAGAAATCCTTCTTTTGTTAACTTATAGTTACTGTCTGCATGGTTCTTTGCTACAGCACGTTCGTCAGACCAGAATATGTACCATTTAGACCAATCCAGGGTCTTGATGTATGGCGCTTCACAAAGTTTGCTTTTCATAAATAAATAAAAAAACTTCAGATGCAATAATCCGAACTGTATGAAATTTCTTGCGCAGAAACAAATATAGCATATTAGCTAACAAAGAATAGGAAAATTCATTACCTCAAAAAACTGACAAGGGGCCCTCCAGATAGGGCAATAGCGAAGTATCCCCTTTCTTTAACAGAGATTTCTGAAACTTGGGAGATATACTCAGCTAGATCTGTCAGTATCTCATCTGAACTCCCAAAAATCCTTATTTCACTGTGCAGTTTTGGCTCATATGAGGCAGCCATTTCCCTCTCCATTGTTTGCTTCAGCCTAGAACTCTATCGAGTTATTACTACACCAAATAATCCTGCACAAAAAACACCAATATATTATCAACAAAGAGGTCTAGCAGAAGTGATCCAACTCGTGCACAGAACATCAGAATTTAAGAAAACTGCAACATAGTGACATTATCTAGCTTTCAGCAAGGCACCAAAATGTTGAAAAGCAAAATAAAATCTATCCTGCAAAATATCATGTACAGAACATCAGAACTTAAGAAAACTTCAAAGTTCAATCATGGAAACAGTTCTCAAGTTCCTAATAGTTTCATGTTGAAAAAGAGAGATAATCTCTAATAGCTTCAGCCAGAAAGGTGCCAAAATGGTGAACAGAGGCATGTGATCAATCCTATACAATATCATCACCTAATCCCATACACCCTGTTATCCTATATAGTGCATATCACCATCATAGCATCGCTTTCCTTATTAACTGGGATGTCACAATTGACAATTGGCAGTGAAAGATAACCTCCATCAACCAATATTAAAACATGCATTAGCAGTGCTATTTTGTCACTTTTATATTAACTGACTATAGAATTAGAAATATCATGCATAACCTCAAATGTCTAAAATAACCCTGCAGTAGAATATTACAACATGGGGCTACCTTCTAGAACACAGAGGAGTGACAATCGAGGAAACTGGAAAAGCAAGTAGATAACATGTTCATTTTTTAATATGGCATCCTTCTACAAGCTATGTTTGGACTTTCAGATAGCATAACAGGACAAATTGCCAACTTGCAGGGGAAATGGTTAGAGAACTACTACTGTGTTTGTAGAGCTTGACCAGAAGGAAATAGTTTTAAAGAAAAGAGTTTGCACACAACATCAAAACACCTAAAAAAAATGAACATAAACGCCTTTCACGTCAACCTGAGGAAGCATAGATTTGCTGTATAATATGATGTGACAGAAAATCCAATTGAATTTGCTAATACGCATGACATGATAGATCTACCATTGCTTTAAATCATTCTACTTTGGCATTCCTGGTAAATTTTGCAAGAAGGGATTTCCACCATTGCGCGTTAATAGCTGGAACTCACTTTCAACCCACGGTCGAGTAAAACATACTGCTGCACATGAACATCTCACCAAAACGACAAATCCAAAATTCAGATGCAAATAATCTCTTGTGAACTAATAATACACGTGGCCCAAGGTTCCCAAACTAATTACCAAAACTGAACTTCCAACGATATTAATCTGAAAAAAGAAAAGGCATAGCAGCATGAGTAATCTCAGCATTACACACAAGAGTATCACACAGTTAGTAACGCTGGTCTAGAGAGCATAGATACTGGAGTACCTCCGTTCCGAGTTATAAGATGTTTTGAATATTTTAATCTGGACTACCAACCGACTAAAATGAGTGAACAAACACACTAAAACACGTCTATATACATCCGATTCAGAAAAAAAAAGTTAGAACAACTTATAGTTCCAAACGAGGAAGCAGGTCATTAAAAGAAAATACGCTGGCTTCTACTGGTGCTAAGCTTAACTCAACTCTGTAAACAGCATTGGGGAAGTAAAATTAGCAAGGGGAGCTGCAACTGCAAGGTTTAGCGGACACCATTTGAGCCGAGACCAGCTCAAAGATTCCAAAGCATTCTTGCTGTGGAGTGGCAACAAAAGCACACCAGTGAAAGAAAAGAGAAGGAAAAGGCAGGAACGCTGCAGTGAAACCCGCTCTAGATGCCAGACTGAAAAAGGCGCCGCTTCCTTTGGCCCGTTCCGTCCTTATCCCGCTGGGAAAAAGAAACCCGGAGGAACTCGGATGACGCCACGCCATTGCCCGTCAGATGGAAGAAAGCAGCCAGATCAAGAACTGACCCCCCACCCGTAATTCAACAGTTCGTCTCCAAATCGAGCTTCCGGCTCCACAACTGCACTGCACCCCTTCTAAAACCCCGCTGCGGCGGAGCGAGCCAATCGGCCCTAGTTTCTCCGCGCGGCGACGTTCTAAGGGCTGCTCGAGAATTTCGAGCACGATCCGTTCAAGAAGAGCAGGGAGAATTGCGGTCCATGGCCGCTGGCTGGCGCTGCTCTGAGCCATCTCCGCCGAAAATCAAGAACCAGCGCAACACCCAGGAGAAGGAGGAGGAGGAAGAGGAACCCTAGCGCCCGGATCCAAACGACTCACCAGCGCTGCGCATTTGCTTGGCCCTCCTACTCCTGCTGCTGCTCTCTTCTTGTCCTCCCACCCAAAGCCGCAGCGAAACAGAGGAGGGGTATAAAAGGAGAGGGCGGGGCGAACCTACTGTACGCACATACGCATGGAGCAGACGAAGAAGATGGCCTTTTTTTTCTTTCTTTCTCTCTCGGCGCATATAAAATTATTATACTCCCCCGTAAAGAAATACTACAAGAGCGTCTAGATCACTGAAATATCAGATAAGAAAAAGAGGCCTACGACGTCTGCGTCAGAGAGGGGAGAGGGATGGAAACCTTCGCTTTGATCTGAATTCTCTGCGGATGGAATACGCCGTGCTTCCCCTCCCTCCTCGCTCTTCTTTCCTTTGCTTCTGCTCCTCCGCTCTGCTCTGCTCTGTGGCGCCTCTGCTCTACGAGTGGCTTTATCACACTCTCCTGTTTGTTGGCATGGATGCTTCCATTAAATTTCAGTTGGGTCCATCTGTCGAGCCGCAGGGCACGTGCGGCTGCCCTCATCCTTATCTCCCACCCTCGCTTGTCGTCTACCTCGGCGAGCTGATTACCGCTCACGCTCACGCTTCCGCCCAAAACCCATTACTTTTTTTAAGCGTGTACTCCATCCATCCGTTTCTAAATACAAGTCTTTTTAAAAAATTTAATACAAATCACATGCGGATGTATCTAGATGTAGTTTAGAGTATAATTCACTCGTTTTATTCGTATGTGGTTCCGTCCAAAATCCGTTACTTTCTCTAAACGTGTACTCCATCCATCCGTTTTTAAACATAAGTTTTTTTAAGATTTTTTAATATGAACAACGTGCGGATGTATGTAGACGTAGTTTATAGCGTAGATTCACTCATTTTTGTTTGTAAAGACTTTATTTAAAAACGGAGCGAGTATTTTCAAAACGCGACGTTATTACAAAGAGCCATAGATAGCTCTACTGCGTCACGGGGGCTAGAGCCGGGCCAAGTGAAAGGGCATCACGACACCCGACGCTGAACGTCACCGAGGAACTGGTTTTGCAAATCGATGTGCCACGGACATAGTTTTTTTTTCTTTTTTTGAGTAGTAACGTTGTGATTGTGTGCACATTATCCTGTTTCTTTTTGTCTCGCCTTTTATGTGTTCCATTTCATTTTTTGGGTCAAGTATCTGTAGTTTTTCTTTTTCTTTTTTTTGCGGTTGCCATGTTGTTGATGCAAGTTGAAGGGAACTTGCTGTCCTGCTCATCTTTTTGGGGAAAACGATGCAACCCCTGTCTACATCTGCAACTGATTGAGGATGCTTGGTTAAACGGGCTCCCAGCTTATGAATTAGACATCTAAGACCAACTCCAACACCATCACATATTTCATCCGCGCGCATCTGTTTGGGTCATCACGAGTAGAAAAGTTGGCCCAACACGTCGACCCAAACGGACGAGCGTCTGATTATCGTCTGCCTGCCGACCCATTTGTGACCCAAATTTGGGCCTCATTTGCGTCGCGCGGACACGAAGCGGACTCGGGCCGACGCGCGCCTACTCCTCTCCTCGGCCCGCCAGTCGGTGGCACATTGACCATTCTCTTCCATCCCTATCGACAGCAAGCCCTCGCCCGCTCCACCCTGTCACCGCCGTCGCCCATTTCCGGCGTCCCTGCCTATTGGAAATATGCCCTAGGGGCAATAATAAAGTGGTTATTATTATATTTCCTTAATAATGATAAAATTTATTATTCAAGCTATAATTGTATTGAACGGAAACTTAAATACATATGTGAATACATAAAAAAATATCAAGTCCCTAGTAAACCTCTACTAGACTAGCTCGTTGATCAAAAGATGGTTAAGGTTTCCTGACCATAGACATGAGTTGTCATTTGATAACGGGATCACGTCATTAGGAGAATGATGTGATGGACCAGACCCATCCGTTAGCATAGCATATGATCTTTCAGTTTATTGCTACTACTTTCTTAATGTCAAATACATGTTCCTTCGACCATGAGATCATGCAACTCCCGGACTCCGGAGGAATGCCTTGTGTGTATCAAACGTTGCTACTTCTTGAGCTTGCGCTGATTTTTTCTTTGAAGAGGAAAGGATGATGCCGCAAAGTAGAGATAAGTATTTCCCAGTTAAGAACCAAGGTATCAATCCAGTAGGAGGCACAAGCAAGTCCCCAATATATGCACCTGCACAAACTAACAAACACTTGCACAAAACGCGAAAACGGGTTGTCAATCCCTTCACGGTCACTTGCAAGAGTGAGATCTAATAGAGATAGATATAAAAGATAAGTAAATAACAAAATAAAATAAATATAAATAAATTGCAGCAAGGTATTTTTGGATTGTTAGTTTTGTAGATCTGAAAATAATATGATGGAAAATAGATCCGGGAGCCATAGGTTTCACTAAAGGCTTCTCTCTCGAAGAAAGCATACGGTGGGTAAACAAATTACTGTTGAGCAATTGATAGAAAAGCGGATAGTTATGACGATATCTAAGGCAATGATCATTAATATAGGCATCACGTCCGTGACAAGTAGACCGACTCCTGCCTGCATCTACTACTATTACTCCACACATCGACCGACTCCTGCCTACATCTAGAGTATTAAGTTCATAAGAACAGAGTAATGCCGTAAGCAAGATGACATGATGTAGAGGGATAATGATGTAGGGTGGAGCCCTATATGTCTGATCTTTCACGAAAGGAGCGGATCCCAACTAAGAACACGAGGGGAAACACAAGAGGAACTCTCAAACCAACAAGATATAGTCACACATATGCTAGATCCAAGTACACATAGAGATCACACGGGTCCAAAACCAACAAGGGACGATACATAGGGTAACCGGTTCTTCCCCGTGAGGAGGTCTTGACGGGCCACCCAAAAGGGGTCTTGAATCCAACATGGATCTTCTCCGTAGAGGGGCCGCGGTCTCTCTCAAGGAGTAGATCCGTATGGATGAGCAAAGCTCTATCTCACATATGAGCTAAACCAGTGCTAACCCTAGCTAGGAGGAGGGAGAGGTCTATTTATAGTCTTAGTGCAAAAGAGGGGCGAAGTGAAGGGGTACATGGGCCTCAACCCGCAACTGGACACAGCCAGGGTCGGACGTCCGTAAGGCGTCGGTCGTCCGGAGGCTCACAGAGGTCCGGACGTCCGTAGATCTTCGGACTTCCGTAAATTAGGCTCTGTGAAGGATGGGCCGGTCGTCCGGAGATCCTCGGATTTCCGTAGATTCGGTTCTGTTGGGGAAGTGTCGGTCGTCCGGAGGGGTCGGTCATCCGGAGCCTGGGAGAAGTTGGACGTCCGGCCGCTGTAGCGTTTGCTGGCCTGAGTCCCTCGGGCTGTTGTGACCTCCATGGGTCGAACTTCCGGGCTGGGCCGGTCGTCCGGTGCCTGTAGCTTCCGTGGCAGATCTTCTTCTTGTCCTTCGCGCTTGGTGTCCTCGCCCTCTTGTCCGTTGTATGTAGATGTTCCGTGGCTTTCCTCCGAGTATCTGATCACACATAGTGTTTTCGCTTGAGGTAGCAGCCATGTCTCATGCATAGAAAGTGGTAGTTCGGAAAGGAGCGAGTTCACCTTATCTTCGATAGCCTTCACTCTAGCTCTTGTCATTGGTTCAAGTGGTGTCGTTGGAGGTGTAGATGCGTCCATGGGGATGATCGTGGGATGCTTCGCATCATCTCCCCTCCCTTGGGAAAGATCTGACCTCGTATTGAAATCTTCATCACCATGGTAGGGCGAAAGATCCTTGATGTTGAAGATGTCGCTCACGTTGTACTTGTTGCGCGGGAGGTCGATCTTGTAAGCGTTGTTGTTGTTGTAGCGTGCTAGCACCTTGAAGGGTCCATCGGCTCATGATAGAAGTTTGGACTTGCGTTCGTTGGGGAAGCGGTCCCTGCGAAGGTGTAGCCACACAAGGTCTCCAATGTTGAATATCATGGGTTGCTTGTTGACGTTGAGCTTGGTCGCGAGTTGTTGTACTTGGCGCTCGATGGTGTGCCTTGTATCTTCATGCATCTTCTTGAGGTAGTTCACTCGGACACTCGCGTCCATGTTGATGTGCTCTTGTAGTGGTAGAGGAAGAATGCCCAATGGGGACAACGGGTTGAAGCCATAGACGACCTCGAAAGGGGACTTGCCAGTAGTCGAATGTCTTGCACGATTGTAGGCGTACTCGGCGATAGGTAAGCACTCCTCCCACTCCTTGATGTTCTTATTTATCAACATGCGTAGTAGAGTGGAGAGTGTATGGTTCGTCACCTCCGTTTGGCCGTCGGTTTGTGGATGGTAGGCCGTGGAGAATAGTAGCTTGATTCCGAGCTTGGCGCATAAAGTTTTCCAAAAGTAACTCAAGAACTTGACGTTGCGGTCCGAGACAATCGTCTTTGGTACTCCATGAAGTCGCAAGATTTTCCTACAAAAAAGATTGGCAACATGTGAAGCATCGTCTATCTTGTTGCAAGGAATGAAATGAGCCATTTTGGAGAATCGGTCCACAACAACAAAAACGGAATCCTTGCCATTTCTAGTTCTAGGCAAACCAAGCACAAAATCCATGCTAATATCTTCCCATGGTTGGTACGGAATTGGAAGAGGCATATATAAGCCATGAGATTGAGCTTTAGACTTAGCTTTGCGACATGTAGAGCATCGGTTGGTGAAGCGGTTGACGTCGCAGAACATCTTGGGCCAAAAATAGTTCTTGGAGAGCGTAGCAAGTGTCTTGTCGCGTCCAAAGTGTCCCATTAGGCCTCCTCCATGAGATTCTTGCAAAAGCAACAAACGAAGAGAAGACTCGGGGACGCAAAGTTTGTTAGCTCTCATAAGATAACCATCTTTGATGTAATAGCGTTCCCAAGATGGATGCGTCAAGCACTTTGCATAAGGAATAGCAAAAGTAGGGTCATGTGCATACAAGTCTTTTATGTGCTCAAAGCCAATGACATTCAATTCAAGTTGAGTAACAAGCATGCATATACGGGAAAGTGCACCCGCCACAACATTTTCCTTACCTTTAATATACTTGATGACATAAGGAAATGACTCTATAAATTCACTCCACTTAGCATGACGCTTGTTCAACTTAGTTTGACCCTTAAGGTATTTAAGCATTTCATGATAGGTATGGATGATAAATTCATGAGGGCGGAGATAATGTTCCCATTCACGCAAAACTCGCACTAAAGCATATAACTCTTTGTCATAGATGGGGTAATTGAGTTGCGCTCCGGAAAGTTTCTCACTAAAGTATGCTATGGGGCACTTATCTTGCGTTAAGACACCTCCTATGCCATTACCGCTAGCGTCGCAATGAATTTCAAAAGGTTTGTCAAAGTTGGGCAATGCAAGCATGGGAGCATGGGTAAGCAAATTCTTAAGCTCATTGAATGCGCTATCTTGCGATGGTCCCCAAACAAAGGGTGCATTCTTCTTGCTCAAAGCATGTAAAGGAGACGCGATAGTGCTAAAATCCTTCACAAATCTACGGTAGAAACCGGCTAAACCAAGGAAACTACGCACTTGTTGCAAATTGGTTGGTTGGGGCCAAGTTTTAATAGCATTGATCTTAGATTCATCAACATGAACACCCTTAGAAGATACTACAAAACCCAAGAAAACAAGCTTATCAACACCGAAGAGGCATTTTTCCATATTAGCATAGAGTCGCTCTTTTCGAAGATTTTGTAGCACGGTGCGAAGGTGGGTGACATGCTCTTTGAGAGATTTTCTAAACACAAGAATATCGTCGAAGTAAACAACAACAAATTCACCAATATAAGGGCGAAACACATAATGCATAAAACGCATGAAAGTACCGGGTGCTCCGATAAACCCATAGACATGACTAACCACTCATACAAACCAAACTTTGTTTTGAAAGCGGTTTTCCATTCATCACCCTCTTGTATGCGTATTTGATAGTAACCACTTTTAAGGTCAATTTTGGAAAAAAAATAGTGGCACTGCTAAGTTCATCTAGCATATCATCAAGGCGTGGAATGGGGTACCTATAGCGAACGACGATAGCATTGATAGGTCTACATCAAAACACATGTGAAAGCTACCGTCTCTTTTTGGCACAAGAATGACCGGTATGGCACAAGGACTCAAACTTTCACGCAGATGTCCATGATCTATGAGATGTTGTACTTGCCTTTGTATTTCTTTGGTTTCTTCGGGGTTGGCATGGTATGGAGCCTTGTTTGGAAGAGGTGCTCCGGGGATGAGGTTGATGCGGTGCTCGATGCCTCGTAGTGGAGGTAGACCCAGAGGTAGCTCCTCGGGGAAAACATCTTGGAATTCCTGCAATAGAGAAGATAACACCAAAGGTAGATTGTGAGAGGTGTTAGTTTTTGGTGCCTCGTCCTTGCACAATAGGACATAGTGTAGGACACTTGATGGGTTCTCACACACTTCTCTCATCTCACGTTTGGTGGCAAATAGAACTAAGTTTTTCTTGTCGCTCATCGTGGAGGCACTCAATGTTGGCTTGTGGCGCTCACTCTCTTTTTGGTGGTTCGCTCGCTCACTATTCTCTCCATGATGGGTGGCTTGCTTCGGCGATCACATGGCTTGGAGACATTGGTCGTAGCACATACTCCTTCCCTTTCATCTTGAAGCTATAGTGGTTTGTACGCCCGTTGTGGATGACACCTCGGTCAAATTGCCATGGCTGTCCAAGAAGGAGGTGGCAAACGGTCATCGAAAGGACATCACACTCCAAAGTGTCTTTGTAAGCTCCGATCTTGAAAGAAACTTGTACCCTATGCTCGACTTGGATGGTGCCATTGTCACTTAGCCATTGAACTTTGTAAGGGTGCGGGTGCTTCATCTTGACCAAAGTGAGCTTGGAGCATAGTTCTTCACTCGCTAAGTTATGGCAACTCCCTCCATCGATGATGACCTTGAAGGACCTTCCATTGATGCCGGCCTTGGTGTGGAAGATATGGCATCTTTGGTCATCTTCTTGTTGATGTTGAAGAGTCAAAACCTTGGAGACAACAAGAGCGGGGCTTGAATCTTCGTCACAAAAGACTTGATCATCTTCGTCTTCGTTCACGTGCCGGTGCATGGCCACTTGGTCAAGGGCTTCCATTTCTCCTTCACTCATGGAGTCATAGGTTCCATCGTCATTGAGGATCATGGTGCGCTTGTTTGTACACTCGAAGGACTTATGGCCTCGGCCGCCACATGTGAAGCATTTGAAGGAACTTGTCTTGATGGTCTCATCGGTCGGTGTAGATGATGATGAAGCTCTCGGCTTGAAGTTGCTTGTAGTAGGAGGACGACTTGAGGTTGTCGAAGTTTTCTTGTAACTTGACTTGCCGCCGTTGCTTGTAGATGGCTTGGTTGAGGTAGAAGTTGTTGGAGTCATTGACGCTTGAGAGTTGGAGAAGCCATTGGACTTGGATGAGAACTTGGCATATTTGAAGTCATCTTGCACTTGACGTTCCGCCTTGGTAGCTTGATGCACTAGCTCGATGAGGTTCGAGTATGGTTGGAAGTCGGCGATCTTCTTGATGGGATGATTGAGTCCATTCAAGAAATGTGCCATAGTTTGCTCATCATCTTCCGTGACATTGGCTCATATCATGGCGATCTCCATTTCCTTGTAGTACTCTTCAACGCTCTTGGTTCCTTGCTTGAGGAGTTGGAGTTTCTTGAAGAGGTCGCGGTTGTAGTAGGTTGGCACAAAACATGCTCTCATGACATCCTTCATTTGCGCCCAAGTTGTGATGGGTGGTTCACCTTTTGCCTCTCGACGCTCAATGACTTGCTCCCACCAGATGAGGACGTAGTCTTGGAACTCAAGGGATGCCATCGCGATCTTCTTCTTCTTCATAGTTGTGCAAGCGGAAGATTTTGTCAACCTTCAATGCCCATGATATGTACTCTTCGGGGTCATTGCTTCCGATGAACTTGGGCATGGTGAACTTGAGCTTGCCGTAGCGTTGTTCTTCATTGTGTTGGGGTCGAGGATGATGATGCCCATGTCGTTGAGGATTGACAAACTCATGTTGCTCTTGGCGAGGAGGGTTGTCGACCTCATGTTGCTCTTGTCTTGGAGGATTTCCATTGTCTTCATTCTCTCGATGAACTTGATGTTCTTGTCTAGCTTGAGGAGGCGCTTGTCGGTCTTTACGAGGAACTTGACGATGCACACGTGGTTGATAAATCCTTTCTTGAACTTCGTCGCAAAGCGCTTCTTGGTGCTCACGAGCTTGGCGGCCTCGATCGACTACGGCTCGACTTGAATCTCAGAGGGCACGTTGCGCCTCAAGTGCTTGGGCTTCACGAAGTTGTTGTTCTTGGCGTTGTGCCTCGGCATCTTGTGCATCTTGGTGTTGACGCGCTCGCTCCTCTTGTTCTTGTTGTCGTTGGTGTTGCCGTTCTTGTGCTTGCGCGAATGTAGCTTGGTTTTGACGATGTTGATGCTCTTGAGAGTCGGAGTCATGTAGAGGATTGAGGTTTGCTTGACGGTATCGGCACGCGGCTCGTCTAAGAGTGTTCGATGTCGGGGTAGTTGAGCCGGAGATGGTGTCATCGGAGTGTCGACTTGAGCGGCTCCTTCTTGAGTAGGACGAAGTTGTAGAAGAGCGGTTGACCAACAATGCGCGAATCTCGTCCATCCTTGCGTCATTCTCGTGCTTGTGTTCGTAGAGTTTGTTGTCGAAGTAGTCTCTTGTACGTTTCTCGGAGAGTCGCAAGTCAGTGGCGAGGTTGTCGATGTGGTCACTCATTGCTTGTTGTTCTTCATGCAAAGCTCGTTGTGTACCAAATAGATGTAGCTTGGTGATGTAATTGTTCGGGTCATCGTCTTGCTCGAGGAAGAGTGGGTTGGTTGAAGTACTTGGCCTATCCATCATTCCAAACAAATATGTGAGTGGGAGAAAGAGAAGAACTTATACCAAATGTACCTTGACCGATGTTGAAGATGAATCAATGATCACTCAATGTGTAACAAGGAAATAACACGATTGGTACCAATTCTTGTCGGTTTCTCACACCTACACAAGTAAAAGCTTATGGTGGAGCTTGGTTAGGATGGTGGCACAAAATTTGATGCAATTGTTAGTGAGCTTCAATAATGTTGGAAAAGATTCACAAATTTGCAAATGCAACAAGTAGACATAGCAAGGTATGGTAAACAGAAACACACACGCAAATAGATAAGTGGGGTCGTGCAACCAAGGAATAAGCCAAAATGTGGAATCCACGAAAATGCTCTTGTTGCACAACACTAGAGAGACGCTAGCACGATTGCACAATAGGCAGATACGAACTTGTGCACAACCTACTAAGCAAAAATGCAACGACTTCTATCCCAAGTATGCTATATGTATGGTATTCCGATGATATGATCCAAGATGATCGAGTATGACAACCTTAATGTTGTATGATGCTATGGTTCTTGCTTATAAGCTCTTTGTTTATCTTTCCCTTTTGCTTAAAAGCTTGTTTGGCTCTTTGTGTGGGAGCTCTTTTCTCATGCAATGTTTGACGAACCAAGATAACAATTGAGTATATGCGATGACAACTTTGTGACACAAGAGATGATACCAAGATATTCACCACGAAGATATGGTATGTATGCTATGGGAAGTATGATCACTAATGTGCACAAGTCGTTGCCAGCAATACTCAAAGGCTAGTCTCGATGGGTAAGCTACGCAAAATGGGTTATGGGGTTGTCAATGCAATTGCAAGAATGTATGAAAATATCACGATACCGAGATGAGCTTACCGATGATGATGAGTCCGTGGCGAAGATGAGCGGAGGTGATGTCGATGTCGAACCGTACCTAGATAGCCGAAACACAAAAGGACACGGTTACCACAACTCAAATTCTCCAAGACCAAAACGTGTCAAAATCGTCGGAGTTGGGTAGCGGAAAAGCGATGGAGGTGGTATGTGGAAGGTGTATGCGGAAGTGGGGCAGTGGCTGAGAATTTTCGGGGGAAAACTTCAGTTTTGTCAGGGTATTACGGACGTCCGGGGTTTTACGGTCGTCCGGTCGTCGGACGTCCGGAGGCTGTTGGACGTCCGGTGCCTGTGCGAAATCGGGCACGGGATGAACTGCTAGGGTTCGTGGTGGAGATGGGGGAATTGGTCAAATCCGTGCGATTTTGTGGATGGAAATGGTGGAGAAGATGGGGGGGAAGCTAGATCCACTCGTGGCAAAGCAAATCAATGGATCAAATCCAACAAACTTTCATTACACCAACAAATCACAAAAAAAAAATTTGGGGCTATTTTTCTGGGGAATTTTCTAATTAGGGAAGAACACAACAAAATCAAGCTAGAAAACACAACGGGGGGCTCCGAAATCGTGATCAACGTGGCTCATGATACCAAGATGATGTAGGGTGGAACCATATACGGCTGATCTTTCATGAAAGGAGCGGATCCCAACTAAGAAAACGAAGAACGCGAGGGGAAACACGAGGGAAAACACAAGAGGAACTCTCAAACCAACAAGATATAGTCACACATATGCTAGAGCCAAGTACACATAGAGATCACACGGGTCCAAAACCAACAAGGGAAGATACATAGGGTAACCGGTTCTTCTCCGTGAGGAGGTCTTGATGGGGCCACCCAAAAGGGGGTCTTGAATCCAACGTGGATCTTCTCCGTAGAGGGGCCGCGGTCTCTCTCAAGGAGTAGATCCGTATGGATGAGCAAAGCTCTATCTCACATATGAGCTAAACCAATGCTAACCCTAGCTAGGAGGAGGGAGAGGTCTATTTATAGTCTTAGTGCAAAAGAGGGGCGAAGTGAAGGGGTACATGGGCCTCAGCCCGCAACTGGACACAGCCAGGGTCGGACGTCCGTAAGGCGTCGGTCGTCCGTAGATCTTCGGACTTCCGTAAATTAGGCTCTGTGAAGGATGGGCCGGTCGTCCGGAGATCCTCGGATTTTCATAGATTCGGTTCTGTTGGGGAAGTGTCGGTCGTCCAGAGGGGTCGGTCGTCCGGAGCCTGGGAGATGCCAGACGTCCGGTCCTGGTTGGACGTCCGGCCGCTGTAGCGTTTGCTGGCCTGAGTCCCTCGGGCTATTGTGACCTCCAGGGGTCGGACGTCCGGGCTGGGCCGGTCGTCCGGTGCCTGTAGCTTTCGTGCAGATCTTCTTCTTTCCTTCGTGCTTGGTGTCCTCGCCCTCTTGTCCGTTGTATGTAGATGTTCCGTGACTTTCCTCCGAGTACCTGATCACACATAGTGTTTCCGCTTGAGGTAGCAGCCATGTCTCATGCATAGAAAGTGGTAGTTCGGAAAGGAGCGAGTTCACCTTAGCTTCGATAGCCTTCGCTCTAGTTCTTGTCATTGGTCCAAGTGGTGTCGTTGGAGGTGTAGATGCATCCATGGGGATGATCGTGGGATGCTCCGCATTAGAGAAACTCAAGCAATATGATATAAACCCCATCTTTTTATCTTTAATGGGGACAATACTACAATACGTGCCTCGCTGCCCCTTCTGTCACTGGGAGAGGACACTACAAGATTGAACCCATCACAAAGCACTTCTCCCATTGCAAGAAAAACCAAACTAGTTGGCCAAACCAAATCGATAGATAGAAGAGAATTACTAAGCTATCTCAATCATGCATAAAAGAGTTCAGGAAATACTCAAATAATATTCATAGATAATCTGGTCATAAATCCACAATTCATCGGATCTCAACAAACGCACCGCAAAAGAAGATTACACCGAATAGATCTCCAAGAACATCAAGGAGAAATTTGTATTGAAGAACAAAGAGAGAGAAGAAGCCATCTAGCTATGGACCCTTAGGTCTGTGGTAAACTACTCACACATCATTGGAAGGGTAGCAAGATTGATGTAGAGGCCCTCCGTGATCGAATCCCCCACCGATGGAGTGCCGGAAAAGGCCCCAAGATGGGATCTCACAGGAACAGAATCTTGCGGCAGTGGAAAAGTATTTTTGGTGTGCCCTCTGGTATAGGGGGATATCTGAGGATTTGTAGTGCAAAGATTAGGCTGGAAGGGCTGCGAGGGGCCCACAAGCCAGGGGGCGCACCCCCATGGCTTGTGGCCGCCTCGTAGGTCTTCTGGCCTCCTCTCGAAGTCTCGTGGGTTTCTTCTGGCCCAAGAAAAATCACCGTAAAATTTTATTCTGTTTGGACTCCGTTTGATATGCCTTTTTCTGTAAAGTCAAAAACAAGGAAAAAACAGAAACTAGCACTGGGCTCTAGGTTAATAGGTTAGTCCCAAAAATAATATAAAATAGCATATTAATGCATGTAAAACATCCAAAATAGATAATATAATAGCACGGACCAATAAAAATTATAGATATGTTGGATACGTATCAAACTTCACTTCATAACTGGGTGATCATAAAGGTGCTCTACAGGTATCTCCGAAGTTGTCTATTGAGTTGGCATGGATCGAGATTGGGATTTGTCATTCCGTATGGTTAAAAGGTATCTCTGGGCCTTCTCGATAATACAACATCACAAGAAGCTTGCTAGTAAAGTGACTAAGGAGTTAGTTATAAGTTGATGTATTACAGGATGAGTAAAGAGACTTGCCGGTAACGAGATTGAACTTGGTATGGAGATACCAATGATCGAATCTCGGGCAAGTAACATAACGACGGACAAAAGGAACTACGTATGTTGTCATAATTAAAGGTTCGACCAACAAAGATCTTCATAGAATATGTAGGAACCAATATGGGCATCCAGGTCCCGCTATTGGTTATTGACTGGAGAAGCGTCTCGGTCATGTCTACGTCATTCTCGAACCCGTAGGATCCGCACGCTTAAACGTTCGTTGAAGATATAGTACTACATGAGTTATGTATGTTGGTGACCGAATGTTGTTTGGAGTCCCGGATGAGATCACGGACATGACGAGAAGCTCCGGAATGGTCCGGAGGTAAAGATTGATACTATATAGGATGATAGTATTTGGTCTCCGGAAGGGTTCCAGAATACACCGGATAATTTTTGGATCACCGGAAGGGGTTCCGGAAGGCCACGGGGAGTTGTTGGGCCTAACAGGCCAAAAGGAGGGGAGCACACCAGCCCACAAGGGGGCTGGCACGCCCCACCTCCTGGCCGTCGACCCTAGGAAGGAAGGAGGAGGGGCTGGCCCTACTGCCTTTCTCCACTCAAGGAAGAAGGAATGGCAGGCACCCTAGGGCAGCCGCCGACCCCCCTTGGGGCATGCCCTAGGCTGCCTCCCCTTCCCCTCCACCTATATTATGTGAGGAGGGGAACGGGCCCCACACACCACGATTCACCAAGCCGTGTGTCGGCGCCCCCTCTACCTCTAGTTCATCCTCCGCTCTAAATCCGTTGTGCTTGGCGAATCCCTACGGAAATAGTTTCACCACCACCATCACCACGCCGTCGTGCTGCCGGAACTCATCTACTACTTCGCCCCTCTTGCTGGATCAAGAAGGCGAGGACGTCATCGAGTTGAACTTGTGCTGAACACGGAGGTGCCGTACGTTCGGTGCTTGATCGAAACAGATCGCGGAGGTGTATGACTACATCAACCGCGTTGATAAACGCTTCCGCTTAGCAATCTACAAGGGTATGTAGATGCTCACCCCCCTCTCGTAGCTATGCATCTCCATGGACAGATCTTATGTGTGCGTAATTTTTTTGTTTTCCATGCAACGTTTCCCAACACTGCCAGCAGTCCGCACCCACACACCTCCCCCACACCCCGCCACCTCCCATGTCGCCACCACCACCACCTCGCTGTCGGGCCACCGCGGCTTCCCACCCCCACCCCGACATCGCCGCGAGCACGAAATCGCCCCCCGTGGCCCCGGCCAGCTGATAACCCACAAGTATAGGGGATCGCAACAGTTTTCGAGGGTAGAGTATTCAACCCAAATTTATTGATTCGACACAAGGGGAGCCAAAGAATATTCTCAAGTATTAGCAATTGAGTTGTCAATTCAAGCACACCTGGATAACTTAGTATCTGCAGCAAAGTATTTAGTAGCAAAGTAATATGGAAGTAACGGTAACGATAGCAAAAGTAATATTTTTGGGTTTTGTAGTGATTGTAACAGTAGCAACGGAAAAGTAAATAAGCGAAGAACAATATGTGAAAAGCTCGTAGGCATTGGATCGGTGATGGAGAATTATGCCGGATGCGGTTCATCATGTGACAAGCATTAAGCATAGCAAAGTCATAGCAACATCAATCTCAGAACATAGTGGATACTAGGGATCAAACCCTAACAAAACTAACTCGATTACATGATAAATCTCATCCAACCCATCACCGTCCAGCAAGCCTACGATGGAATTACTCACGCGCGGCGGTGAGCATCATGAACTTGGTGATGGAGGATGGTTGATGATGACGATGGCGACGGATTCCCCTCTCCGGAGCCCCGAACGGACTCCAAATCAGCCCTCCCGAGAGGTTTTAGGGCTTGGCGGCGGCTCCGTATCGTAAAACGCGACGAATCCTTCTCTCTGATTTTTTTCTCCCCGAACACGAATATATGGAGTTGGAGTTGAGGTCGGTGGAGCGTCAGGGGGCCCATGAGGCAGGGGGCAGGCGCGCCCCCCACCCTCGTGGACAGGTGGAGGACCCCCTGCGTGGATTTTTCTTCCAGTATTTTTAATATTTTCCAAAAATAAGTTCCGTGGAGTTTCAGGTCATTCCGAGAACTTTTGTTTCTGCACATAAATAACACCATGGCAATTCTGCTGAAAACAGCGTCAGTCCGGGTTAGTTCCATTCAAATCATGCAAGTTAGAGTCCAAAACAAGGGCAAAAGTGTTTGGAAAAGTAGATACGACGGAGACGTATCAACTCCCCCAAGCTTAAACCTTTGCTTGTCCTCAAGCAATTCAGTTGATAAACTGAAAGTGATAAAGAAAAACTTTTACAAACTCTGTTTGTTCTTGTTGTTGTAAATATGTAAAGCCAGCATTCAAGTTTTTAGCAAAGATTATAACTAACCACATTCACAATAACTCTTAGGTCTCATGTTTACTCATGTCAGTGGCATAATCAACTAGCGAGCAGTAATAATAAATCTCGAATGACAACACTTTCTCAAAACAATCATGATATGATATAACAAGATGGTATCTCGATAGCCCTTTCTGAGACCGCAAAACATAAATGCAGAGCACCTTTAAAGATCAAGGACTGACTAGACATTGTAATTAATGGTAAAAGAGATCTAGTCATAGTCATACCCAATATAAATTAATAGTAATGGATGCAAATGACAGCAGTGCTCTCCAGCTTAGTGCTTTTTAATGAGAGGGTGATGAATCAACATAAAAGTAAATAGATAGGCCCTTCGCAGAGGGAAGCAGGGATTTGTAGAGGTGCCAGAGCTCGATTTTAAAATAGAGATAAATAATATTTTGAGCGGCATACTTTCATTGTCAACATAACAACCAAGAGATGGCGATATATTCCATGCTACACACATTATAGGCGGTTCCCAGACAGAATGGTAAAGTTTATACTCCCCCTCCAACAAGCATCAATCCATGGCTTGCTCGAAACAACGAGTGCCTCCAACTAACAACAGTCACAGGGGGAGTTTTGTTTGCAATTATTTTGATTTGATTTGCATAAAGCATGGGACTGGGCATCCCGGTGACCAGCCATTTTCTCGTGAGTGAGGAGCGGAGTCCACTCCTCTTGAGAATAACCCGCCTAGCATGGAAGACACGGACAACCCTAGTTGATACATGAGCTATTCGAGCATACAAAACAGAATTTCATTTGAAGGTTTAGAGTTTGGCACATACAAATTTACTTGGAACAACAGGTAGATACCGCATATAGGAAGGTATAGTGGACTCATATGGCATAACTTTGGGGTTTAAGGAATTTGATGCACAAGCAGTATTCCCGCTTAGTACAAGTGAAGGCTAGAAAAAGACTGGGAAGCGACCAACTAGAGAGCGACAACAGTCATGAACATGCATTAAAATTAATGAACATTGAGTGCAAGCATGAGTAGGATATAATCCACCATGAACATAAATATCGTGAAGGCTATGTTGATTTGTTTCAACTACATGTGTGAACATGTGCCAAGTCAAGTCACTTAAATCATTCAAAGGAGGATACCACCCCATCATACCACATCACAAACATTTTAATAGCATGTTGGCACGCAAGGTAAACCATTATAACTCATAACTAATCAAGCATGGCACAAGCAACTATAATATCTAATTGTCATTGCAAACATGTTCATTCGTAATAGGCTGAATCAGGAACGATGAACTAATCATATTTACAAAAACAAGAGAGGTCGAGTTCATACCAGTTTCTCTCATCTCAATCAGTCCATCATATATCATCATTATTGCCTTTCACTTGCACGACCGAACGATGTGAAAATAATAAGAGTGCACGTGCATTGGATTAAGCTGGAATCTGCGAGCATTCAATAAACAGGAGAAGACAAGGCAATTTGGGCTCTTGGTTAAATCAACAATAATGCATAATAGAGCCACTTCAACAATTTAATCATGGTCTTCTCCTATCGACCCCAAAGAAAAGAAAGGAAATAAAACTATTTACACGGGAAAGCTCCAAACAAGCAAAAGAAGAACATGAAATCTTTTTGGGTTTTATTTTTAATTATTACCACTACAACAAGAAAGGTAAACTAACTAAAAGCTACACTAATTTTTTTGTTTTTCTTAAGATTTATTAAACACACAAGAAGAAAGCGTAAAAAGAAAATAAACTAGAATGGATATTACAGTGAAAAAGTATGAGCACCGACATCTAGCAATGAGTGTGTGAACATAAATGTAATGTCGGTGGGAAATACGTACTCCCCCAAGCTTAGGCATTTGTCCTAAGTTGGTTTATTGCCACGGATGGCCTGGCGGATATCCAAAGTTATAGCTGGGGTCGTACTGAGATGCAGCGGCTATTGCATCGTGGGCTGCAGCTTGGAGGCGAGCTGCCCTCGTCCTCCTTTCGTACTCATCTGCCTCCTCCCTGGTTATAAAATGTCTTCCTTTTGCCTGAAAGTCAAAGAGAGCAGGAGCAGGGAGAACAATATTGACAGGGCGACGCCTGTCAAAGATTAGTCGGTACTGGAGAGGTGGTTCATTCCTCTCGACAAACTGGTGGTGAACCATAGCATTAAAGTCTAGATAAGTAGGGGCAATTCAATATCATCATCACTTATGGTTACACCAAGAAAATCAGCTAAGCGGGTTGCATAAATTCCACCAAAGAAATCTCCATTAAATCTATTATGATGCAACCTACGTGCAACAATGGCTCCCAAATTATAAGATTTGTCTCCTAACACAGCACTCCTAAGAATACTGAGGTCAGGGACACACATATGACATGCTTCATCTTTACCATTTATGCACCTACCTATGAAGAGAGCAAAATAATGTATAGCAGGAAAATGAATGCTCCCTATGGTAGCTTGTGCTATATCTCTAGATTCCCCCACAGTTATACTAGCAAGAAATTCTCTAAATTCAGATTTGCGAGGTTCACTAGCACTACCCCATTGTGGAAGTTTGCAAGCAGTGGTAAAATCCTCTAAGTCCATCGTATAAGATTTTTCATAAAGATCAAACATGGCAGTTTGAGAATTGCGCGAAGATGAAAATTCAAACCTCCTCACAAAGGAACTAGTGAGATAGTGGTACTGGCGGCACTTTTCCTCCTCGAAGCTCACAAGATCAGCGTTACGCAAATATGCGTTAAATTCTCCCTTGATTCCCGCTCGATCCATAAAGTCCTCTGAAGCCATTCACAAGGCCGCACTGGAGCGTTCCTTGGTGGTTCATCGTCAGCATCACGCATTGCAAGCCTGGGTCCTTTCTTCCTTGAAGAACCACCTTGGTACATTTTCCTAAGCATATTTCTTCCTCTGAAAAATTTCTGAAATTTTTAGTAACTTCAAATAAAAGTGAACCAAGCTCAACAAAATTGATAGCAACTACTCCTACAAGTGCCTAGAGACTATATCATGCATTAGAACTACTTGGAACCATATAAATTTGACATGCAAGCTCAAGAACATGGTCACCTAGGCAGCACAAATTTGCAATGAATAAAGCACTAGAACAAAAACTAATTGGACCAATGGAGGGGTCACATACCAAGGAACAATCCCCCAAGCAGTTTTGTGAGAGGTGCTTTGAGCAAGGAGATCGAAAATCGCAGCAAAATGAGTTAGAACTCGTGCTTCAGCTGGATGGTGATTTTTTTGGGAGGAAGAAGAAGTGTGTGGGTGCAGGAATAAGTGGAGGGGAGCCACCATGGGCCCACGAGGCAGGGGGCGCGCCCTGGACCCTCGTGGCCAGGTGCTTGCTCCCCCTGCTATGTTCTCAGTGCCAGATATTCTCAAATATTCTAGAAAAAATCATATTTCAATTTCGGGGCATTTGGAGAACTTTTATTTTCAGGGTATTTTTATATTGCACGGATAATTCAGAAAACAGACAGAAAAATACTATTTTTACTTTATTTCAACTAAATAACAGAAAGTAGAAAGAGGGTATAGAAGGTTGTGCCTTCTAGTTTCATCCATCTCATGCTCATCAAAAGGAATCCACTAACAAGGTTGATCAAGTCTTGTTAACAAACTCATTCCGAATAACATGGAACCGGAGAAATTTCGAATAACACTATGTTACCTCAACGGGGATATGCACATCCCCAATAATAAGAATATCATATCTCTTTTTGACAGTAGGAAGAGGAAATTCAAAACCTCCAAAAATAATTGATGGGATTTTTCCAATAGAGTTGATACTATGAACTTGAGGTTGTTTCCTCGGAAAGTGTACCGTATGCTCATTACCATTAACATGAAAAGTGACATTGCCTTTGTTGCAATCAATAACAGCTCCTGCGGTATTAAAAAGGGTCTTCCAAGAATAATAGACATACTATCGTCCTCGGGAATATCAAGAATAACAAAGTCCGTTAAAATAGTAACATTTGCAACCACAACAGGCACATCCTCACAAATACCGACAGGTATAGCAGTTGATTTATCAGCCATTTGCAAAGATATTTCAGTAGGTGTCAACTTATTCAAATCAAGTCTACGATATAAAGAGAGAGGCATAACACTAACACCGGCTCCAAGATCACATAAAGCAGTTTTAACATAGTTTCTTTTAATGGAGCATGGTATAGTGGGTACTCCTGGATCTCCAAGTTTCTTTGGTATTCCACCCTTAAAGGTATAATTAGCAAGCATGGTGGAAATTTCAGCTTCCGGTATCTTTCTTTTATTAGTAACAATTTCTTTCATATACTTAGCATAAGGATTCATTTTGAGCATATCAGTTAATCGCATACGCAAAAAGATAGGTCTAATCATTTCAGCAAAGCGCTCAAAATCCTCATCATCCTTTTTCTTGGATGGCTTAGGAGGAAAAGGCATGGGTTTCTGAACCCATGGTTCTCTTTCTTTACCGTGTTTCCTAGCAACAAAGTCTCTTTTATCATAACGTTGATTCTTTGATTGTGGGTTATCAAGATCAACAGCAGGTTCAATTTCTACATCATTATCATTGCTAGGTTGAGCATCATCATGAACATCATCATTAACATTATCACTAGGTTCATGTTCATTACCAGATTGTGTTTCAGCATCAGAAGTAGAAATATCATTAGGATTCTCAGGTGGTTCAGCAATAGGTTCACTAGAAGCACGCAAAGTCCTATCATTTTTCTTTTTCTTCCTTTTAGAAGGACTAGGTGCATCTAAATTATTTCTCTGAGAATCTTGCTCAATTCTCTTAGGGTGGCCTTCAGGATACAAAGGTTCCTGAGTCATTTTACCAGTTCTAGTAGCCACTCTAACAGCATAATCATTATTCTTACTATTCAATTCATTGAGCAAATCATTCTGAGCCTTAAGTACTTGTTCTACTTGAGTGGTAACCATAGAAGCATGTTTACTAATGAGTTTAAGTTCACCTTTAACTCTAGACATATAATCACCCAAGCGTTCAATCATATAAGCATTTTGTTTCAATTGTCTACCAAAATAAGCATTGAAGTCTTCTTGCTTAACCATAAAGTTATCAAACTCATCCAAGCATTGGCTAGCAAACTTAGTAGGAGGGATTTCAGCTTTAACATATCTATAGAGAGAATTTACCTTTACTACATGTGTCGGGTTATCAAGACCATGAGCTTCTTCAATAGGTAATGAATTAAGATCATATGTTTCTTCAACAGGCGGTAAATTAAGACCATGTATTTCTTCAATAGGTGGTAAATTCTTAACATCTTCAGCTTTAATACCTTTTTCTTTCATAGATTTCTTTGCCTCTTGCATATCTTCAGGACTGAGAAATAGAACACCCCTCTTCTTCGGAGTTGGTTTAGGAATAGGCTCAGGAATTGGCTCAGGAGCTGGCTCAGGAAGTGTCCAATTATTTTCATTTGTCCATATTATTCAATAGAATTTCAGCTTCATCTGGTGTTCTTTCCCTGAAAAGAGAACCAGCACAACTATCCAGGTAATCTCTGGAAGCATCGATTAATCCATTATAAAAGATATCAAGTATTTCATTTTTCTTGAGAGGATGATCAGGCAAAGAATTAAGTAATTGTAGAAGCCTCCCCCAAGCTTGTGGGAGACTCTCTTCTTCAATTTGCACAAAATTATATATTTCCCTTAAAGCAGCTTGTTTCTTATGAGCGGGAAATATTTAGCAGAGAAGTAATAAATCATATCCTGGGGACTACGCACACAACCAGGATCAAGAGAATTAAACCATATCTTAGCATCACCCTTTAATGAGAACAGAAATATTTTAAGGATATAAAGCTAGCGAGATTTCTCATCATTAGTGAACAGGGTGGCTATGTCATTTAATTTAGTAAGATGTGCCACAATAGTTTCAGATTCATAGCCATAAAAAGGATCAGATTCAACCAAAGTAATTATATTAGGATCAACAGAGAATTCATAATCCTTATCAGTAACAAAGATAGGTGAAGTAGCATAAGCAGGATCATATTTCATTCTAGCATTTAGAGTTTTTTGTTTAAGCTTAGCTAACAATTTCTTAAGATCACTTCTATCATTGCAAGCAAGAAAGTCTCTTTTAGTTTCTTCATCCGTAACATAGCCCTCAGGCACAACAGGCAATTCATATTTATTAGGGGGAGAGTCTTCATCATCACTATCTTCAATATTATAAGTTTCAATAATTTCATTCTCTCTAGCCCTAGCAAGTTGTTCATCAAGAAATTCACCAAGTGGCACAGTATTATCAAGCATAGAAGTATTTTCATCATAAGTATCAGGCATAGCAGAAGTGGCATCATCAATAACATGCGACATATCAGAACTAATAGCAGAAGCAGGTTTAGGTGTCGCAAGCTTACTCAAAACAGAAGGTGAATCAAGTGCGGAGCTAGATGGCAGTTCCTTACCTCCCCTCGCAGTTGAGGGATAAATTGTTGTTTTCGCGTCTTTCAAGTTCTTCATAGTGACCAGCAGATACAAATCCCAAGTGACTCAAAGAATAGAGCTATGCTCCCCGGCAACGGCGCCAGAAAATAGTCTTGATAACCCACAAGTATAGGGGATCGCAACAGTTTTCGAGGGTAGAGTATTCAACCCAAATTTATTGATTCAACACAAGGGGAGCCAAAGAATATTCTCAAGTATTAGCAGTTGAGTTGTCAATTCAACCACACCTGGATAACTTAGTATCTGCAGCAAAGTATTTAGTAGCAAAGTAATATGGAAGTAACGGTAACGATAGCAAAAGTAATATTTTTGGGTTTTGTAGTGATTGTAATAGTATCGACGGAAAAGTAAATAAGCGAAGAACAATATGTGAAAAGCTCGTAGGCATTGGATCGGTGATGGAGAATTATGCTGGATGCGGTTCATCATGTAATAGTCATATCATAGGGTGACACAGAACTAGCTCCAATTCATCAATGTAATGTAGGCATGTATTCTGAATATAGTCATACGTGCTTATGGAAAAGAACTTGCATGACATCTTTTGTCCTACCCTCCCGTGGCAGCGGGGTCCTAATGGAAACTAAGGGATATTAAGGCCTCCTTTTAATAGAGTACCGGAACAAAGCATTAACACATAGTGAATACATGAACTCCTCAAACTATGGTCATCACCGGGAGTGGTCCCGATTATTGTCACTTCGGGGTTGCCGGATCATAACACATAGTAGGTGACTATAGACTTGCAAGATAGGATCAAAAACTCACATATATTCATGAAAACATAATAGGTTCATATCTGAAATCATGGCACTCGGGCCCTAGTGACAAGCATTAAGCATAGCAAAGTCATAGCAACATGAATCTCAGAACATAGTGGATACTAGGGATCAAACCCTAACAAAACTAACTCGATTACATGATAAATCTCATCCAACCCATCACCGTCCAGCAAGCCTATGATGGAATTACTCACGCACGGCGGTGAGCATCATGAAATTGGTGATGGAGGATGGTTGATGATGACGATGGCGACGGATTCCCCTCTCCGGAGCCCCGAACGGACTCCAGATCAGCCCTCCCGAGAGGTTTTAGGGCTTGGCGGCGGCTCCGTATCGTAAAACGCGATGAATCCTTCTCTCTAATTTTTTTCTCCCCGAACATGAATATATGGAGTTGGAGTTGAGGTCGGTGGAGCGTCAGGAGGCCCACGAGGCAGGGGGCGCGCCCCCACCCTCGTGGACAGGTGGAGGACCCCCTGACGTGGATTCTTCTTCCAGTATTTTTAATATTTTCCAAAAATAAGTTCCGTGGAGTTTCAGGTCATTCCGAGAACTTTTGTTTCTGCACATAAATAACACAATGGCAATTCTGCTGAAAACAGCGTTAGTCCAGGTTAGTTCCATTCAAATCATGCAAGTTAGAGTCCAAAACAAGGGCAAAAGTGTTTGGAAAAGTAGATACGATAGAGACGTATCACCAGCTCCTTCGTCCGACGCCACCATGCTCGTCGGACACCGCCAGGCCAGCTACTTGGTCCAGGGGAGGCGCGTGTCTCTTCGCCGGCCAGCTTCTTCGACGACGCCTGCAAGCTGCTCGACAGTTTGCCCCAGGTACAAATGGACTCCGTCTACGAGTTCTTTTTCCACAATTTTATCTGCGACTCCGACGATTCCTCATCCAATGATGAGGAGATGGTGGTTGTTGTGTTGGTCCATGAACACCTTAATAGGCAGCGGCCGTTGTTCCGGGGCTTGATCCCGGGGCACGCCTCGGCATTGAATCGCAACCGAGAGAGCTTCCATTTCCTTCTTTGGAAGGACTACTTTGAGACAGCCATCCGACTGTTCAAACATCACCAATTTCGATGGCGTTTCCGTATGTCTAGGTATGTTTTCAACCGTATTCGAGAGGGGGTGGTCAGATACGATAAGTATTTCGTGTGCAAGGAGGATGCCCTTGGAAAGATTGGCTTCTCATCTTATAATAAATGCACCGTAGTTATTCGGATGCCTGTGTACGGAGTGTCCAGTGATCTCATTGATGAGTACATCCGTATGAGTGATTTTTATCAAGATTGGGCTTCCCTGCGGCCGAAGGACACCTCCAACCGACCTTCGGGGTGGCCACAAGCCTGCCAGGCGCGCCCTAGGTAGGGGGTGTGCCCCTAGGGCTTGTGGCCCCCTCGGGCATCGTCTCGCGTTGATTCCACTTCCCAAAAATCACATATATTCCAAAAAAAATCTCCGTAAATTTTTATCGCGTTTGGACTTTGTTTGATATGGATTTTCTGCGAAACAAAAAACATGCAACAATCAGGAATTGGCATTGGGCATTGGATCAATATGTTAGTCCCAAAAATAATATAAAAAGTTGCCAAAATTATATGAAAGTCGTAGAATATTTACAAGAAACAAACAAAAATTATAGATACGACGGAGACGTATCAGCATCTCTAAGCTTAATTCCTACTCATCCTCGAGTAGGTAAATGATAAAAAAGATAGTTTTTGATGTGGAATGCTACCTAGCATAATCTTGATCATATAATCTAATCATGGCATGAATATTAAGACACGAGTGATTCAAGGCAATAGTCTATCAATTTGACATCGAAAGAATAATACAAGACATGCATGTAATTCATCATTGCCTTTCATAATAATAGAGCTAAAGGAAACAACCTCTATACACTTAATTGTGGTAAGCATGACACACTCAATCTTCCCTGCATAAAGTATAAGCCATGAGCACCTTGGTGTCAAACCAGGAAATTGGATCATACTTTTAACGCGCTTCAGCATTTTCAACTTCACTCAATACATAAGCGTGAGCCATGGATATACCACTATGGGTGGAACAGAATGCGGTGATAGGGATCAATAGGAGAAGGGGGAAAGTCTCGCATCAACTAGGAGGATCAACAGGCTATGGAGATGCCCACCAACAATATCAATGCAAGGAGTAGGGATTGCCATGCAACGGATGCACTAAGAGCTATAAGTGTATGAAAGCTCAAACTGAAAACTAAGTGGGTGTGTGATGTCTACTACGCAACTTTATTCTTGTAGACACGTGTTGGGCCTCCAAGCGCAGAGTTTTGTAGGACAGTAGCAATTTTCCCTCAAGTGGATGACCTAAGGTTTATCAATCCGTGAGAGGTGTAGGATGAAGATGGTCTCTCTCAAACGACCCTGCAAACAAATACAAGAAATCTCTTGTGTCCCCAACACACCCAATACAATGGCAAATTGTATAGGTGCACTAGTTCGGCGAAGAGATGATGATAAAAGTGTAATATGGATGGTAGAAATATATTTTATAATCTAAATAAATAAAAACAGCAAGGTAACAAATATTAAATGGGCACAAAAACGGTATTGCAATGCTTAAAAATGAGGCCTAGGGTCCGTACTTTCGCTAGTGCAATCTCCCAACAATGCTAACATAGTTGGATCATATGATTATCCCTCAGAGTGTAACGAAGAATCACTCCCGAGTTCCTATTAGCGGAGAACAAAAGATAGGAATTGTTTGTAGGGTACGAAACCATCTCAAAGCTATTCTTTCCGTTCGATCTATCCTAGAGTTCATACTAGAATAACGCAAGCTATTCTTTCCGATCGATCTAATCAAGAGTTCGTACTAAGATAACACCAAAGCAAATTCATATTCATAATATTTAATCCACACAAAGAACTACAAAGAGACCCCGAAGTTTCTACCGGAGAAAACATGCATCAACCCCTATGCATAGATTACCCCAATATCACTGCGGGAATCCGCGAGTTGAATGCCATAACATATGTCAAGTGAATCAATAAGATACCCCAATTATCACCTCAAGTATTCATACTGCAAGACATATATCATGTGTTCTCATCTCTGAATATTCGATCCGACAAGACAAAACTTCAAAGGGTAAAGATTCAGTTCATCATAACAAGAGTATAGAGGGTAGAAACATCATATGATCCGACTATATTAACAAAGCCCATGATATAGATCACGAGAGAGAGAGAGATTAAACACATAGCTACTGGTACAAACCCTCAGCCCCGAGGGTGGACTACTCCCTCCTCATCGTGGTGGCCGCCGGGATGATGAAGATGGCCACCGGAGATGATTCCCCCCTCCGGTAGGGTGCCGGAATGGGGTTTAGATTGGTTTTCATGGATACAGAGACCTTGAAGTGGTGGAACTTATGATCTAGGTTAACCCCGAAGGGTTTCGGAATATTTGGGAATTTATAGTGCAAAGAAGGGGTGCGGGAGGCCACCGAGGTGGGCACAACCCACCTGGGCGCGCCAGGGCCCAGGGGGGCCTGGCGCGCCCTCGTGGGTTGTGCCCCCCTCGGGGCTCCCCCAGGTGCTTCTTTGGCCCATCGGGAGTCTTCTGGCCCATAATAAATCTCCGTGGAGTTTCGCGGTGTTTGGACTCCGTTTGATATTGATTTCCCGCGATGTAAAAAACAAGCAAAAAACAGCAACTGGCACTGGGTCAATAGGTTAGTCCCAAAAAATGATATAAAGTTGCTATAAAATGATAGTAAAACATCCAAGAATGATAAAATAACAGCATGAATACTTCATAAATTATAGATACGTTGGAGACGTATCAGCATCCCCAAGCTTAATTTCTACTCGTCCTCGAGTAGGTAAATGATAAAAGAAATAAATTATGAAGTGTGAATGCTAGCAAAGTGTATAAGTTTGATCAATGATAATTTCTATCACTTTTTCCAGCGTCATAACATCAATTCTTTCTCATAAAATTTCTCATGTTATAGTGGCAACCAATTCACATGTTAAGGTTTAAACAATGAACTCTCTTGAAACTCAACAACCTATGTTCTTAGTCACCAAGCAATTGCAATTCAACTTATTCAACAGAGTTTAAGTAAGAGCTCCACATACTCAACCATCATATAGTCTTCTATGATTGCTAACACTCACCGCATACACATGAGCAAAACATTTCAACCGGACACATAGAAATATAGGGGCTTATTGTTTTGCCTCCCAACGTATTCACCTCAAGGGTGATGTCAACAATAATAACCCATGCTACCCATATTCAACTGGACATATGTGCCTAGATCTTTCCTCACCACATGATGCTTGCCAAAAGAGAAAAATAAAAAGGAATAGAGAGAATAACTTTGACTCTTTGCATAAAAAATAATACTGAAAATTAAAAGATTAGCCCTTCACAGAGGGAAGCAGAGGTTGCCATGCACTTATTTGTTTGTATGCTCAATCCCTTAGTGCAAAAGAACGTCATGTTATATTGCCCCTTATGATAGAAACCTTTATTATGCAGTCCGTCGCTTTTATTGCTTTGCCATCATAAGTTCGTACAATGCTCAATTTTCTCTTACACTAAATGATCTAACACTTTTAGAAGCAATTTTTATTGCCTTATTGCACCGATGACAACTTACTTGAAGGATCTTGCTCAATCCTTAGGTAGGTATGGTGGACTCTTGGAAATAAGATTTGGGTTTAAGGGTTTTTGGATGCACAAGTAGTATCTCTACTTGGTGCGGAATTTTTGGCTAGCAAAGATGGGGGGCAAGCACCACATGTTGAAGGATCTATGACAATATAACTTCGATGTGAATGTGAACAAACATAAATCATTACGTTGTCTTCCTTGTCCAACGTCAACAATTTTGGCATATAATATTTTGATGGGGGCTCACAATCACAAAAGATTTCTAGGATAGTGTATTTGCATGTGAAAGTTATCTTCCTTATACTAATTATTCGTGAATTGCTTGTATGACCAATATTGTGATTGTCAAGCCTCAAAAGGTTTCACTTTCTAAACCCAAATGTGAAGCTACCACTAGGCATGATATGATTTCAACTTCATGACATTCAATTTATTCAACAATTTACTCATAGGATATAAGTGAAGCACAAGAGCAATTCCAAAGAAAAGAGCTTCGTTGACGGGATGTGAATGCCGCTTACTTAGCCTCCTTGGAAACTATTTGAGGACTCTATTTTATTTAAAAAACTTTCAGATCTAAGTATTTTATTAAAACAGCAAGCAAAACAAAATAAAATGATGTTCCAAGGATAGCACACATCATGTGAAGAAGCAAAAACTTAGGCTCAACTGATACTAACAGATAATTGTTGAAGAAGAAAGGTGGGATGCCTACTGGGGCATCCCCAAGCTTAGATGCTTGAGACTTCTTGGAATATTATCTTGGGGATGCCCCGGGCATCCCCAAGCTTGAGCTTTTGTGTCTCCTTAATTCTTCTCATATCACGGTTTTCCTAAATCTTAAAAGCTTCATCCACACAAAACTCAACAGGAACTTGTGAGATAAGTTAGTATAAACCAATGCAAAAACCTTATCATTCTCTACTGTAGAAAATCACTAAAATTATTATTCAACATTGCATACTAAATTCTTCTGCATATTTAATACTCCTATCCTCAAATAGAATCATTACATAAGCAAACATATGCAAACAATGCAAACATAACAGCAATCCGCCAAAACAGTACAGTCTGTAAAGAATGCAGGATTCATCATACTTCCCTAACTCCAAAAATTATGCAAATTTTACCACACTGTATAAAATTCATCATAGCTTATTATGCAAAAAGTTTCAACATTTTACCACACACTGACTTTTCTAGGGAATTTTTGCAACAGCAGTAAACTTTCTGTTTTCAAACAACAACATGTAGACTTGTAAAATAAGCATGGTAAAGGCTATCCTTGACATTTTTATTGAAATAGAAGATGCAAAACATTATTATAAATAACATCAAGCAAGTTCTTAAAAAAATAAAATGACTCTCCAAGTAAAACTCATAACATGTGACGAATGAAAACATAGCTCCAAGTGAGGTTACCGATAATGTTGGAGACGAAAGAGGGGATGCCTTCCGGGGCATCCCCAAGCTTAGTTGCTTGGATATTCCTTGGACATTAACTTGGAGTGCCTTGGGCATCCCCAAGATTAGGGTCTTGTCACTCCTTATTCTCCTCATATCGAGATCTCACCCAAAACTTGAAAACTTCAATCACACAAAACTTAACGGAACTTCGTGAGATAGGTTAGTATGATAAAGAGTAAACCATTTCACTTTGGTATTGTCAAAGACAAGATTCATAATTGTTTCCACCCAATGACTACTGTAGCATATCATTTCCACAATTTATATTGAGCTAAGCCATAGAAACTAGGAAACAAGCAAACTATGCATTGAAAACAGAATCTGTCAAAAACAGAACAGTCTGTAGTAATCTGTACTCAAACCATACTTATGCTACTCCAACAATTATTAAAAAAATTGGACCACGTGATAAATTTGTATATTAAACTCCTTCAAAAATAATAAACTCAAAAGCACTCTTCTGTTAAAAAAAGACCCATTTTCGTGAGCGCAAAGTCTCAGTTTTTCAGCAGGGTCAAATCAACTATCACCCAACATGATCCCAAAGGCTTTACTTGGAACTTTATTGAAACAAAGCAATAAAACATGATCAATACAGTAGCATAATCATGTTAAAACACAAAAACAGTGGGTAAAAGTGTTGGGTTGTCTCCCAACAAGCTCTTTTCTTTAATGCCTTTTAAGCTAGGCATGATGATTTCAATGATGCTCGCATACAAGATAAGAATTGAAACATAAAGAGAGCATCATGAAGTATATGAATAGCACATTTAGGTCTAACCCAATTCCTATGCATAGGGATTTTGTGAGCAAACAACTTATGGTAACAAGAATCAACTAGCATAGGAAGGAAAAACAAGTGCAACTTCAAAACAATCAACAGATAGAGAAGAAACTAGATATTATTGAGATATGTAAGAGCATAAGTTCCTTCGTCATAATAATTTTCAGAGACATCATGAAAGGGTTCAACAATATAAATATCACATATATCACTCCTTTCATGATGCACAAGCATAGAAGATTTATTACTCTTTGTGGCATACATGTCATCATAATAATCATCATAGATAGCAACTTCATTGTCATAATCAATTGAAACCTCTTCCAAAATAGTGGATGAATCATTAAATAAAGTCATGAACTCTCCAAATCCACTTTCATCAATATTGTAATAAGATTCAATACCCTCCAAAATAGTGGGATCACTACTACCTAGAGTTGACACTCTTCCAAACCCACTTTCATCAATGTAATCATCATAAAATGGAGGCATGCTTGTGACGCCCCCGATTCAATCGTACACTAATCATGCACGCAAACGTGTACGATCAAGATCAAGGACTCACGGGAAGATATCACAACACAACTCTAAAAACATAAATAAGTCATACAAGCATCATAATACAAGCCAGGGGCCTCGAGGGCTCGAATACAAGTGCTTGATCATAGACGAGTCAGCGGAAGCAACAATATCTAAGTACAGACATAAGTTAAACAAGATTGCCTTAAGAAAACTGGCACAAACTGGGATACAGATTGAAAGAGGCACAGGCCTCCTGCCTGGGATCCTCCTAAACTACTCCTGGTCGTCGTCAGCGACCTACACGTAGTAGTAGGCACCTCCGGTGTAGTAGGAGTCGTCGTCGACGGTGGCGTCAAGCTCCTGTGCTCCAGCATCTGGTTGCGACAACCAGGTAGGATGGAAAGGGGGGAAAGAGGGAGAAAAGCAACCGTAAGTACTCATCCAAAGTACTCGCAAGCAAGGATCTACACTACATATGCATGGTTATCTGTGTAAAGGGGCAATATTGGTGGATTGAACTGCAGAATGCCAAAATAAGAGGGGGATAGCTAATCCTATCGAAGACTACGCTTCTGGCCACCTCCATCTTGCAGCATGTAGGAGAGAGTAGATGGTAAGTTCACCAAGTAGCATCGTATAGCATAATCCTACCCAGCGATCCCCTCCTCGTCGCCCTGTTAGAGAGCGATCACCGGGTTATATCTGGCACTTGGAAGGGTGTGTTTGATTAAGTATCCGGTTCTAGTTGTCATAAGGTCAAGGTACAACTCCGGGTCGTCCTTTTACCGAGGGACACGGCTATTTGAATAGATAAACTTCCCTGTAGGGGTGCACCACATTACCCAACACGCTCGATCCCATTTGGCCGGACACACTTTCCTGGGTCATGCCCGGCCTCGGGAGATCAACACGTCGCAGCCCTGCCTAGGCACAACATAGAGGTCAGCACGCCGGTCTAAATCCTATGGCGCAGGGGTCTGGGCCCATCGCCCATTGCACACCTACACGTTGCGAGGGCGGCCGGAAGCAGACCTAGCCCCCTTAATACAAGAGCAGGCTTACGGTCCAATCCGGCGCGCGCCGCTCAGTCGCTGACGTCACGAAGGCTTCGGCTGATACCACGACGCCGAGTGCCCGTAACTGTTCCCGCGTAGTTGGTTCGTGCGTATAGGCCAGTGGCCAGACTCAGATCAAATACCAAGATCTTGTTAAGCGTGTTGATTGAAGTATCTGCGAACGCCGACCAAGGCCAGGCCCACCTCTCTCCTGGGTGGTCTCAACCTGCCCTGTCGCTCCGCCACAAAGATCCACCCAGAGGGCCGTCGGGACAAAGGTCCTTTCAGCCCCCAATCCGTGAATCACTCGCGGTTACTCCTCGAGCCGACCCGACTTTAGTCACCACATGTATCATGTATAAAGTATATAGTATATACTAGTGATCACCTCCCGAGTGATCACGGCCCGATAGTATAGCACATCAGACGGACAAGAATGTAGGGCCACTGATGGAAAACTAGCATCCTATACTAAGCATGTAGGATTGCAGGTAAAGGTAACAACAGTAGTGGCAAAGACAGGCTATGCAGCAGAATAGGATTAACGGAAAGCAGTAACATGCTACACTACTCTAATGCAAGAGTATAGAGAAGAATAGGCGATATTTGGTGATCAAGGGGGGCTTGCCTGGTTGCTCTGGCAAGAAGGAGGGGTCGTCAACAGCGTAGTCGAACTGGGGGTCGCCGGCAGTCTAAGGGTCTACCGAAAAGAAGTAACACAGGGGAACACAATAAATAATAGAGCAATCAAAGCAACACAAAGCATAACATGGCAATACGCAGTGCTAGGGGTGACCTAACGCAGTAGTAGGCGATACCGGTGAAGGGGGGAAACATCCGGGAAAGTATTCCCGGTGTTTCGCGTTTTCGGACAGATGAACCAAAGGGGGAAAGTTGCGTGTTTGCTATGCTAGGGATGTGTGGCGGGCGAACGGGTTGCGTATCCGGATTCGTCTCGTCGTTCTGAGCAACTTTCATGTACAAAGTTTTCCCATCCGAGCTACGGTTTAATTTATATTAATTTTAAAAGATTTAAATCATTTTTAGGATTTATTTAATTATCTTAAAACAACATTATCCAGAACAGTGCACGCTGACGTCAGCATGACGTCAGCAGTCAACAGAGGAGTTGACTGGTCAACTGACGTGTGGGTCCCGTTCGTCATTGACTGTTTAGTCTAATTGGGGTTTAACTAATCTAATTACGGTTTAATTAAACTAACTAGTTAATTAGATTAATTAAACATGATTAATTAACTTAATTAATTAACCTAATTAATTATTTTAATCATTATTTATTTATTTACTTATATATTTATTTATTTAATTCTTTTTTTAATAAAATGTTCTCAGGTGGGCGGGGCCCATATGTCATAGGCCCTAAGGGGCCATAGCGGGCAAACGGGCGCACCCGAGCGGGCACTCGCCCGCAGGGCGGGACGAGGCCGCCGGGACACCAACGGTGGGGCAAGCCGGCGCGGCAAGCCGGGGCCACGGCGGGCGAAGGCGAGGGGTGGCGCCGGCGCGGTCGCGCGAGCGGGGGCCGATGGCCAGAGCGGAAGGGAATGGCCCGGGGCGGGCCTCGGCCCCGAACGGCATGCAGAGAGCGAGCGGGAGGCGCTGGAGGTGTGGGTGCGGTGAGCTCTACGGGGTAAACGAGAGGGGCAAGACGAAGGATGGGAGGCCTCACCGGGCCCTGTAGGCGTGCAACAGCGAGCTCGGGGAGGGCTCGATGGCGGCATGCTCCGGCGATGGGGACGGCGTCCTCGGGCGCGAGCAGATCCGTCAAGGGAGATGGAGATGGGAGTGCGAGGTGGCGGGCGACGGAGCCGGCGAGGGCGACGACGTGCACGTCGGGCGCGGCGAGTTCGTGCCCCGATCCAGAACGAGCGGAGAGGGAGAGGGGATCGGGGCGAGGGGATCGTGGGGAGGGAAAGTGGGGACGAGTGGGGAGGGAACCGCTAGGGTTTCGGTCGCCCAGGGGGATAAGGGAGCGATGGGGGCGGCTGGGCCTGTGGGCTGGTGGGTTGGATGCCTAGTTGGGCCAAACGGCGGAAGGGGAGGGGGGAAGGCCCGAGGTTTTCTTTCTTTGGTTTTTCTTTGTTTTCTTTTTATTTCAACTTCTGTTTCTATTTAGTTTCTAAGCCATTTTAGTCTTAATAAGAACAAAAGTTGCTCCACAATTAGTATAGTAATATAGGCTACTGTCACAAAAAGGTTCGGGGCAAATAAAATAGTTTGGAGATTTCTACCATTTTGAAAATGCATTTTAATAAATAATTGACCCATGTTTTAATTATTTTAGGCCACTTAATTACTTTACAAAAAGTTGATTTCACCACCATAATTGCCTACGGATTATTTACCACCTTTTGAACATTTTAGTTTGACATTTGAAAACTTTTTATAGATTGACTTTATTTTAAATTAGAATCCGAAGCAATTTTGAATCTAAGCGAGATTATCAACAGTAATCGTGGTGACTTGGCATCATTAGTAGGGGGTTACTGTAGCTTGATTACGGGCGTCACAATTCTCCTTCACTACAAGAAATCTCGTCCCGAGATTTAAGAGGTAGTGAAAGGGGGGAAGGTTTGGTTACGAATCTAGCGGGTCTTCTCATCCCGGCTTGCTCTTCTCGAAGAGGCCGGTCCAATACATTGATGCCTTCATTTCTCTGCTTCAGGTCATCATGATGAAGTCGACGTCCTTTCTTCAGAAACTCCATCGTACTTACGAAAGAATAAAGGGTGGGCATTCCGGGAGAATAGACCTCTGCAAGGTCGACTATCTGGTCGATAACGTCGAGGAAGGTGGCGGAAGTAACTCTCGAATTGAAACTTACGAAAATATCGAGAGCAAGGTAAGGAGGTATCATGGGAAGTTTCGAGCGGGCAGGCAATCGTTCGATGCCTGAAATAGGGCGTGAAAAGGGGTTCAAAGCAATGGGAATAAGTATTGTGTCTGATACCAGAATTGATGATCTCTCGGAAGGTGGCTCGTGAATCACATACGAGGTCAAGTGCGAGGAATTAACTTTGGAAACCGGGGGTGTATAGGAGAGTTAGGTTTCGATCCTGTGGAACTGTGGGTTATGGGCCCACCATGTGTGTTAAAAATAAGGAGGGTGTTGTCATCTTGCATGGTCATGATAGCAAGGCATGTCAGAAAATAGTCTGTCAGTTATGTCGCCAACAACGTCAGTACCAAGGGCGAGGGACGAAGAGAACCATATTCCTGCTCGTTGAACGAGGCGGGCCAATAGGCAAAGTTCTCGTCCATCGGTGGTTACCGGAATGTTATCAACATAGTAACAGGGTCTTGCTAACAAAATTGTACACCGAGATGTTTGTACAAGCAGGGGATTATTACTGCTTATATCATATAGATCACAAGAAAGGTTAAACAAACCAATGTAAAGGAAAATGTGATCATCAGATTAAATGTTACAATGGAAAAGAAAATGTGTTTAAACACATATTTCAGGGGTATATCCTTCCCAAGGACAAGCAGAGCATGATATCCATGAAGGATATAATGTAGAAAACTCTTTAGGTAAGGGGAGAGAAATTTCATGACATTACCCATACATCTGTGTTTGGATAATTGAGCAGGAAACATTTAGCATTGTGCTTCAAATGTTCTTGTTGAAAATCGGAGTACCACAGACATGCTTAGAGATAGCATTGGCATGGTCTTCAAGCAAAGATCAGACTTTTGGATACACAATGGATCCATCAGGAACAACTTATAGAATAAGTATTACAATTTCCTCATGGAAGAATGATTAACCTTGCTAAAAAGGAAACTATAACAATAGTTCCTCCGGGCAGGTGTGCTAGGCATGACATCACCTTGTTATAACTCTTGGGAATATGTTCCAACCATCATATCTGACCGAGATTCAGATCTGATTGGTGTTACGATACCTCAGAGTCAGGATGCCTGGGAAGAAAAGGTGCAACACAAATTGACGAGATGTCATTGTAAGATTCTCGGGAAATGAACTATGGAAGCGAGTTCCAAAACAAGAGTTCATCATTTAACCAAGGAGAGGACGATGAGGTGGCTGATGGACTCAGCGACAATTCCTCAAGATTTCCAAAAGGATGGATTTCCACAATTATGTGAACAAGGGGGTAACATTTGTCAAATCAAATGATATAATGATGTATGCTCGAGGAAAACATACACAATTAAACATTGGTTGAAAGGTGCACCCAAAATATGGGCTTAGGTAGCATGATCAATGTTTAGAATGGTGATTCGATAACCAATGGTCTAAGAATGAAATGTCGACCATTAACTTCAAAGCAATAGGGTTGCTAGAAGTTTTAAATTCGCACATCATAGTTCAATTGTCATTTTTTTATTGGCCAGAAACAACACGGGGACCAAGGAATGAACGGAGATGGCAAGAAGTATCACTTGTATCAAAAATTTATAAGAGGTGGTGAAATTCTCACGACATTCTTGACATAAAAGATGGTAATACTCCAAGGTAAAGGAGAACAATTGCTGGATAGCAAGGATCTCAAGGTAAAGCACAAAACATGGACAAGTTTGTGTTGAACGGAAGGCAATAAAGTGGTCGGTGATAATACAAATCATCGAGGGCAAGGATGGTATTTCTCATCATGAATTCAATTGATATCCTAGAAGGAGTCAAAACGTTGATGATGATCACGACAAATTTTGTCGAGAGGCTCCACGAAGAAGCAATCGAACAACGACTGTAATCAAGCAGAAGGTCTGATACCACGGGAGATTATTGGAACCATGGATACGACATTAACTCGGGATCAAGCTTGCTGTTTGAGGTGAACGATAAGATGAGGAAGACCGACGTAAGTTTAGCTCATCGTCGAAAGTTGTGCTCCAGGAATAAGGACCAGGTAGCACAGTTAAAATTTAGCATGATAATGATATAGCCAACCGGGCTAGGAATGACTTGAAGGATTATTAAACTCGTAAGCAATGAAAATTACTTATTATTGAATCGGAGTACAGACTCGATTCACTACCGGTGTCCTTGAGTGTTTAACAACTCAGAATCCGGGGAAAATTGGAATCAGTGATAAATAATACTTGAAGAAGAACTCATAAGAAGTAATATGGTTCTGTGATATTATCGAGATACCACGGGGTAATACTCGAAGGTAGATCATAATAGAGGTTGCAGAGGTGTATTGATCTGCAAAGGCAAGTATTTTACTCGTCCGAGAAATAGAATCAAAGGAGAACAATCATGGTCGGAACCACGGTTGCAAAAGACCAGATCCAAGATATAAGATGAACTTATACCAAGGGAATAATTACTTTAAGAGAAGCTTCCATGATAAGATCTACATCGTGTCCAAGGGCATGAACACAAAGTTCAAGGTTGACTCCCACTTCTTCAATGCATAACCTTTCATTCACTTCTCGTCCTTGAAGAAATTGTATGGTAGAAAATTATCTGGTAAAACACCAGAAGGGTACAACTTGTGAAAACCTTCAGGTTCATACGGTTTTTAGGGAAGGTATAGGTTCAACCCATCGGGGCATCTTAGAAACATTTACCTCAAGCTTCAAGAGTAAATACCACCAGCTCGAAAGCAGAGCATGGTTGGCCAAATTAAAGAATAGGATTCACTAATGGCATTATGTATCAAGGAAGGAACTTCTTGATGTTTTTTTATATGAAGGACACTATCGGATGATAATTCAACAAAGAATCAGACGGTCCATAATGGAGCTGATGTGAGCATCGGCACACAACCAGAGGAAGAAACAATGCAAAGGCATTGGATCATCGAATCAACTGCCTAATTCAAAGCCCAACTGCAAAGGAACTATGATTTCCAATTCAAGGGATCAGAAGCAAACGCGCTGATTAAGGGTGGATAAGTTGAGTAGGTTTTTTTTGGGTACAATCGATGGCAATTCGATTGGTCAAGATCCAGCTCATCTTTAAAATGATGTCTGAGCCGGAAGGATTAATTCTAGGATTTGATTGAGGATTGCGAGCATTCGCGACATTTTGAATCAACGGACTCAAAATGATAATGACAAGGGATGCCAATAAGATTACGAAACTTATGGGATTAACCATAATGCAGGCAAGCAAGAATTTCAAGAGCAATAGGCTGCTGAGGATTTTCGAAACATAGAATGGTATTTCGAAGACTTTGTGAAACATACAGACAACTAGGGATGGGCGGATACTCAGGAAGTGCGAGGAATTATCCATAGGGGTATTCATGTGGCAAAGAACTGCAAAGCAGTAGGCACAAGATATTCTCGGGTCAATAGAGACAATTTCGGGGTATCTTGTAATAACAAGATCAGCTGGGAATAAAAGCAAGAACGACAGGTGTAAGCATTTATCCATAAGGATATTTCGGTGGTAGGGAATTGCAAAAGCAACGGGCACAAGGTCTCGAGAGAATATCGGAGAGTATCTTCGAAATCTTCTGGTGCAGCAGGCGATCATCTGAAGTGAGGGGCTCTCCAGGAGAAAGTACTTTCGAGAACCTAAAGTTAGTTTTGTTTTTAGCATAATCATTTAACCCGAATAGAAGAGAGCTCAGAGTCCCAGAGTAAAGGTCGAGGAGTAAAAGATCCTAGTACCACCCAATGGCGACGTGGGCCCGTGAGGCACACAACCATGTTAGTAAAAGTTTTGTACTGTCTAGACTCGACTTCGGCCAAGGAGTGTGGAAGGGGGATTCCTACAGGCAGTTGGCTCTGATACCAACTTGTGACGCCCCCGATTCAATCGTACACTAATCATGCACGCAAACGTGTATGATCAAGATCAAGGACTCACGGGAAGATATCACAACACAACTCTAAAAACATAAATAAGTCATACAACCATCATAATACAAGCCAGGGGCCTCGAGGGCTCGAATACAAGTGCTTGATCATAGACGATTCAGCGGAAGCAACAATATCTGAGTACAGACATAAGTTAAACAAGATTGCCTTAAGAAGGCTGGCACAAACTGGGATACAGATCAAAAGAGGCGCATGCCTCCTGCCTGGGATCCTCCTAAACTACTCCTGGTCATCGTCAGCGGCCCACACGTAGTAGTAGGCACCTACGGTGTAGTAGGAGTCATAGTCGATGGTGGCGTCAAGCTCCTGTGCTCCAGCATCTGGTTGCGACAACCAGGTAGAATGGAAAGGGGGAAAAGAGGGAGAAAAGCAACCGTAAGTACTCATCCAAAGTACTCGCAAGCAAGGATCTACACTACACATGCATGGTTATCTGTGTAAAGGGGCAATATCGGTGGACTGAACTGCAGAATGCCAAAATAAGAGGGGGATAGCTAATCCTGTCGAAGACTACGCTTCTGGCCACCTCCATCTTGCAGCATGTAGGAGAGAGTAGATGGTAAGTTCACCAAGTAGCATCGTATAGCATAATCCTACCCGGCGATCCCCTCCTCGTCGCCCTGTTAGAGAGCGATCACCGGGTTATATCTGGCACTTGGAAGGGTGTGTTTGATTAAGTATCCGGTTCTAGTTGTCATAAGGTCAAGGTACAACTCCGGGTCGTCCTTTTACCGAGGGACACAGCTATTCGAATAGATAAACTTCCCTGCAGGGGTGCACCACATTACCCAACACGCTCGATCCCATTTGGCCGGACACACTTTCCTGGGTCATGCTCGGCCTCGGGAGATCAACACGTCGCAGCTCTACCTAGGCACAACAGAGAGGTCAGCACGCCGGTCTAAATAGTATGGCGCAGGGGTCTGGGCCCATCGCCCATTGCACATCTGCACGTTGCGAGGGTGGCCGGAAGCAGACCTAGCCCCCTTAATACAAGAGCAGGCTTACGGTCCAATCTGGCGCGCGCCGCTCAGTCGCTGACGTCACGAAGGCTTCGGCTGATACCACGACGTCGAGTGCCCATAACTGTTCCCGCGTAGTTGGTTAGTGCGTATAGGCCAGTGGCCAGACTCAGATCAAATACCAAGATCATGTTAAGCGTGTTGATTGAAGTATCTACGAACGCTGACCAGGGCCAAGCCCACCTCTCTCCTAGGTGGTCTCAACCTGCCCTGTCGCTCCGCCACAAAGATCCACCCAGAGGGCCGTCGGGACAAAGGTCCTTTCAGCCCCCAATCCGTGAATCACTCGCGGTTACTCCTCGAGCCGACCCGACTTTAGTCACCACATGTATCATGTATAAAGTATATAGTATATACCCGTGATCACCTCCCGAGTGATCACGGCCCGATAGTATAGCACAGCAGACGGACAAGAATGTAGGGCCACTGATGGAAAACTAGCATCCTATACTAAGCATGTAGGATTGCAGGTAAAGGTAACAACAGTAGTGGCAAAGACAGGCTATGCAGCAGAATAGGATTAACGGAAAGCAGTAACATGCTACACTACTCTAATGCAAGCGTATAGAGAAGAATAGGCGATATCTGGTGATCAAGGGGGGGCTTGCTTGGTTGCTCTAGCAAGAAGGAGGGGCCGTCAACAGTGTAGTCGAACTGGGGGTCGCCGGCAGTCTCGGGGTCTACCGGAAAGAAGTAACGGAGGGGGAACACCATAAATAATAGAGCAATGAAAGCAACACAAAGCATAACATGGCAATACATAGTGCTAGGGGTGACCTAACGCAGTAGTAGGCGATACCGGTGAAGGGGGGAAACATCCGAGAAAGTATTCCCGGTGTTTCGCGTTTTCGGACAAATGAACCGGAGGGGGAAAGTTACGTGTTTGCTATGCTAGGGATGTGTGGCGGGCGAACGGGCTGCGCTTCCGTATTCGTCTCGTCGTTCTGAGCAACTTTCATGTACAAAGTTTTTCCATCCGAGCTACGGTTTAATTTATATTAATTTTAAAAGATTTACATCATTTTTAGGATTTATTTAATTATTTTAAAACAACATTATCCAGAACAGTGCACGCTGACGTCAGCATGGCGTCAGCAGTCAACAGAGGAGCTGACTGGTCAACTGACGTGTGGGTCCAGTTCGTCATTGACTGTTTAGTCTAATTAGGGTTTAACTAATCTAATTACGGTTTAATTAAAGTAACTAGTTAATTAGATTAATTAAACAGGATTAATTAACTTAATTAATTAATTATTTCAATTATTATTTATTTATTTAATTTTTTTAATAAAACGTTCTCAGGTGGGCGGGGCACATATGTCATAGGCCCTAAGGGGCCATAGCGGGCAAACGGGCGCACCCGAGCGGGCACTTGCCCGCAGGGCGGGACGAGGCCGTCGGGACACCGACGGCGGGGCAAGCCAGCGCGGCCAGCTGGGGCCACGGCGGGCAAAGGCGAGGGGTGGCGCCGGCGCGGTCGCGCGAGCGGGGGCCGATGGCCAGAGCGGAAGGGAATGCCCCGGGGCGGGCCTCGGCCCCGAACGGCGTGCAGAGAGCGAGCGGGAGGCGCTGGAGGTGCGGGTGCGGTGAGCTCTACGGGGTAAACGAGAGGGGGAAGACGAAGGATGGGAGGCCTCACCGGGCCCTGTAGGCGTGCAACAGCGAGCTCGGGGAGGGCTCGATGGCGGCATGCTCCGACGATGGGGACGGCGTCCTCGGGCGCGAGCAGATCCGTCGAGGGAGATGGAGATGGGAGCGCGAGGTGGCGGGCGACGGAGCCGGCGAGGGCGACGACGGAGCCGACGAGGGCGGCGACGTGCACGTCGGGCGCGGCGAGTTCGTGCTCCGATCCAGAACGAGCGGAGAGGGAGAGGGGATCGGGGCGAGGGGATCGTGGGGAGGGAAAGTGGGGACGAGTGGGGAGGGAACCGCTAGGGTTTCGGTCGCCCAGGGTGATAAGGGAGCGATGGGGGCGGCTGGGCCTGTGGGCTGGTGGGTTGGATGCCCAGTTGGGCCAAACGGCGGAAGGGGAGGGGGGAAGGCCCGGGGTTTTCTTTTTTTCCTTTTCTTTGTTTTCTTTTTATTTCAACTTCTGTTTCTATTTAGTTTCTAAGCCATTTTAGTCTTAATAAGAACAAAAGTTGCTCCACAATTAGTATAGTAAATAGGCTACTGTCACAAAAAGGTTCGGGGCAAATAAAATAGTTTGGAGATTTCTACCATTTTGAAAATGCATTTTAATAAATAATTAACCCATGTTTTAATTATTTTAGGCCACTTAATTACTTTACAAAAAGTTGATTTCACCACCATAATTGCCTACGGATTATTTACCACCTTTTGAACATTTTAGTTTGACATTTGAAAACTTTCTATAGTCTGACTTTATTTTAAATTTGAATCCGAAGCAATTTTGAATCTAAGCAAGATTATCAACAGTAATCATGGTGACTTGGCATCATTAGTAGGGGGTTACTGTAGCTTGATTATCCGGGCGTCACAATGCTATCATCATAATAAATTTTCTTATCGAAAGTAGAAGGAATCAAAGGATCATATTCATTAAGCAAAGCATCCCCAAGCTTAGGACAAGCATTATTTCCAGCAAAAAAATCTTCAAACATATCATACTCATCAAACGTAGCATCCCCAAGCTTGTGGTTTTGCATATCATCACAATCATTCTTCTCAATAGCATAAAGGTCATCAATAGTATAGCAAACATCATTATCATATTCTTCCAAGCAAGTGCCAAAAAGATATCTAGTATTATAAGAAGTATCATTATCTTCCCAATCATAATCATCACAGCAAGCAATAGGCATAACAAAATCATCATCAATTGTGCTCTCGGACATTGTGCCATAAGACATACAAGAAATATCATCATCAAGTGCATCATCTTCCACAATTATTTTAGATTCATTTTCATGAGGCACAACAATAATAGGAGCAACATTATTTGGGATACATGCCTTTTTACCTCTCTTCTTTCTTCTTTTATTCTTCTTCACCACATCACGTGTGGGTTTAATTAATTTTTTGAACTTCTTATTGATGAGATTGGTTGGATAGGAAGCTACTCCTCGTTACCTGATTCATCATAATAAACACTAGGAGGGTCTTCATATTCTATTTGTTCTCTTGACTTTAGATAGTTGGCAATATAAGGATTCTCAATGCAATTCACCGCACAAACATATAAATTTCCTCTAGATCAAAATCAAGAAATCTTTCGAGATTAAATTTTGGAATACCCTTAGTTATACATTTCATTTCTTCATGCCCCAAAAGAAGACTAAGCTCTTTATAATTCTCAAGGGTTATTAAGTTATCACAATGTTTGGACACGATTTGATCATGAAAGAATTTGCATTGGAGATTTAAATGACCAAGTTCATTGCAAAGTTCACAAGGGTGGCGAAAAAAATAAATCTTTCAGCACAATCATCTAGCTTCTCTTGTAACTTTTTCGTTTCTAATATTTATGCTTCTTGCAAAATCTATCTTCCCTTTTTGGTGTGCAAAGGCACTCCCAATTCACTCCGCAAAAAGTGACATGCTTATAAGAAACATTTTTGTCATGACTTGTGCAATCATCATTAGCATTTAGGATATTCAAAGAATTTATACTAACAACAGTGCAATCATGCTCATCATTCAAATATTTTGTGCCAAGCATTTTATTGACTTCTTCTTCTAACAATTGAGCACAATTTTCCGAACCATCATTTTCAAGAAAGATATTATAAAGATGATCAATAATATGATGCAACCTAAATTCCATTTTTTGGTAGTTTTCTTTTACAAACCAAACTAGTGATAAAACAAGAAACTAAAAGATTCAATTGTAAGATCTAAAGATATACCTTCAAGCACTCACCTCCCCGACAACGGCGCCAGAAAAGAGCTTGATGTCTACTACGCAACTTTATTCTTGTAGACACATGTTGGGCCTCCAAGCGCGGAGTTTTGTAGGACAGTAGCAATTTTCCCTCAAGTGGATGACCTAAGGTTTATCAATCCGTGAGAGGTGTAGGATGAAGATGGTCTCTCTCAAACGACCATGCAACCAAATACAAGAAATCTCTTGTGTCCCCAACACACCCAATACAATGGCAAATTGTATAGGTGCACTAGTTCGACGAAGAGATGATGATAAAAGTGTAATATGGATGGTAGAAATATATTTTTATAATCTGAATAAATAAAAAGAGCAAGGTAACAAATATTAAACGGGCACAAAAACGGTATTGCAATGCTTAAAAATGAGGCCTAGGGTCCGTACATTCGCTAGTGCAATCTCCCAACAGTGCTAACATAGTTGGATCATATGATTATCCCTCAGAGTGTAACGAAGAATCACTCCCAAGTTCCTACTAGCGGAGAACAAAAGATAGGAATTGTTTGTAGGGTACGAAACCATCTCACAGCTATTCTTTCCGTTCGATCTATCCTAGAGTTCGTACTAGAATAACGCAAGCTATTCTTTCCGATCGAGCTAATCAAGGGTTCGTACTAAGATAACAACAAAGCAAATTCATATTCATATTACTCAATCCGCACAAAGAACTACAAAGAGACCTTGAAGTTTCTACCAGAGAAAAACGTGCATCAATCCCTATGCATAGATTACCCCAATATCACCGCGGGAATCCGCGAGTTGAATGCCATAACATATGTCAAGTGAATCAATAAGATACCCCAATTGTCACCTCAAGTATTCATACCGCAAGACATATATCATGTGTTCTCATCTCTGAATATTCGATCCGACAAGACAAAACTTCAAAGCGTAAAGATTCAATTCATCATAACAAGAGTATAGAGGGTAGAAACATCATATGATCCGACTATATTAACAAAGCCCATGATATATATCACGAGAGAGTGAGAGAGAGATTAAACACATAGCTACTGGTACAAACCCTCAGCCCCGAGGGTGGACTACTCCCTCCTCATCGTGGTGGCCACCGGGATGATGAAGATGGCCACCGGAGATGATTCCCCCCTCTGGCAGGGTGCTGGAACGGGGTCTAGATTGGTTTTCGCGGATACAGAGACCTTGCAGTGGCGGAACTTCTGATCTAGGTTAACCCCGAAGGGTTTCGGAATATTTGGGAATTTATAGTGCAAAGAAGGGGTGCGGGAGGCCACCGAGGTGGGCACAATCCACCTGGGCGCGCCAAGCCCCTGGCGCCCCCAGGTGGGTTGTGCCCCCCTCGGGGCACCCCCAGGTGCTTCTTTGGCCCATCGGGAGTCTTCTGGCCCATAAAAAATCTCTGTGGAGTTTTGCGGTGTTTGGACTCCGTTTGATATTGATTTCCTCTGATGTAAAAAACAAGCAAATAACAGCAACTGGCACTGGGCACTGGGTCAATAGGTTAGTCCCAAAAAATGATATAAAGTTGCTATAAAATGATTGTAAAACATCAAAGAATGATAAAATAACATAATGAATACTTCATAAATTATAGATACGTTGGAGACGTATCGGTGTGCATCCAACTTGCTTGCTCATGAAGACCTCGGGCATTTGAGGAAGCCCATCATCGGAATATACAAGCCAAGTTCTATAATGAAAAATTCCCACTAGTATATGAAAGTGACAACATAGGAGACTCTTTATATGAAAAACATGGTGCTACTCTGAAGCACAAGTGTGGTAAAGGATAGTAGCATTGCCCCTTCTCTCTTTTTCTCTCGTTTTTTGGGTTCTTTGGCCTCTCTTTTTATTTTGGGCTCTTTGGCCTCTTTTTATTTTATTTTTAAGTCCCGAGTATGATCCCGACTTGTGAGGGAATCATAGTCTCCATCTTCCTTTCCTCACATGGGACAATGCTCTAATAATGATGATCATCACACTTTTATTTACTTACAACTCGATATTACAACTCGATAAAACTAATACATGATGACTATATGAATGCCTCTGGCGGTGTACCAGGATGTGCAATGATCTAGCATAGCAAAGATACCAAAAAACGGACAAGCCATGAAAATATCATGCTAGCTATCTTACGATCATGCAAAGCAATATGACAATGAACGCTCAAGTCATGTATATGATGATGATGGAAGTTGCATGGCAATATATCTCAGAATGGCTATGGAAATGCCACGATAGGTAGGTATGGTGGCTGTTTTGAGGAAGGTATAAGGAGGTTTTATGCACCGGCGAAAGTTGCGCGGTACTAGAGAGGCTAGCAATGGTGGAAGGGTGAGAGTGCGTATAATCCATGGACTCAATATTAGTCATAAAGAACTCATATACTTATTGTGAAAGTTTTATTAGCCCTCGAAGCAAAGTACTACTCGCATGCCCCTAGGGGAAGGTTGGTAGGATTTAACCATCGCACAACCCCAATTCAAACAGCACGGAAGGATTTCAATCAAGGATAAATTATGCTCTGACCTCACTGCTAATGTCAGCGGCCACCACTTTACATGTGTGAGGATTTACTTGCGTAAAGACTTACTTCCCTTAACACCATTATTAATACTCAACTTTAATTCTTTCACTAGCATGCACACATATTATCACCTCAATATCACAAAACTATTGCAAGGAATCAAACATATCATATTCAGTGATGTCCAAGTTTTATGTAGGATTTAATGACTAACGATGTGAATGACCAATTCCTGTCAACTCTCTAAATAGATATAAGTGAAGCATGAGAGTTTATCTTTCTACAAAAGATATGCTCACGCTCTAACAAATATAAGTGAAGCAAAAGAGCATTCTACATATGGCAGTTTTCTATGTGTAGAGAAACAGGCAATCCAAACTTCAAATGATATAAGTGAAGCACATGAAGCATTCTATAAAGCCATACTCAAAAGATATAAGTGAAGTGCAAAGAGCATTGTATAAATCAACCAAGGACTATCTCATACCAGCATGGTGCATTATTAAAATAAAAACAAAAGACGCTCCTAGAATTTGCGCATATCATGTGACGAATAAAAATATATATAGCTCCAAGTAAAATTACCGATGGCCGTGAGAAGAAAGAGGGGATGCCTTCCTGGGCATCCCAAAGCTTAGTTGCTTGGGATTCCTTGAATATTACCTTGGGGGTTCCTTGAGCATCGCTAAGCTTAGGCTCTTGCCACTCCTTATTCCTTCATCCATCGTGATCTCACCCAAAACTTCAAAACTTCAATCACAAAAAACTTAACAAAACCCTCGTGAGATCCGTTGGTATAATAAAACAAACCACTACTTCAAGTATTGTTGCAAACCCATTCATATTTTAGTTTTGCATTATAACTACTGTACTCTAACTTCACCATGGCTTATATCACCGATACAATCCATAGATTCATCAAAACACGCAAAACAATGCATCAAAAACAGAATCTGTCAAAAACAGAGCAGCCTGTAGCAATCTGAATATTGACCATACTTCTGAACTCCAAAAAATCTGAACAATTAGGACAAAATAAAAAAATTGCATATCAGTACCGTGTAAAATTTTCAGAAACTTTTGATGTTCCAGTAAAAAATATAAATTCCCGCAACACAGACAAAGTTTCTATTTTTTGCACTTCACAAACCAAACAAACAATCTAATCATCCTAAAGGCAAATCTTGGCACATTATTTTATAATACAATGGATTTGTACAAGGGTATAATTATTTTTGTTGAAGATTTTCTATAATTCAAGATTTGCAAAGTTTCAATGGGCATGAACAAAGTTCAAGGAGCTCCCCCACTTCAACGGTGCTCGTCTTTCTTACTTTCACTTTTCTTTTTGAAAAGTTTTAGGTTCCCCTCTATATTTTTTGTTTTTAAAATTTTAAAAAGCACACAACATAAATAAATTGACTCTCTAAAACTTCCGGGTTGTCTCCCTTGCAACGCTTTCTTTAAAGCCATTAAGCTAGGCATAAAGTGCTCAAGTAATGGATCCACCCGGATCCCAAGGTATATCAAAGCCAATTTTAATTAATAATGATTTGTAATTTAGTATTGAGCACAAGGCAACATATATCATGCAACAACGAAGTCTAACTCTCTTCATATGCATCGGCATGTCATAAAAGAACAATTCATGCACATCAAGTAAAGGCCAATGCATAGTATAAACAGTTTCTTGCAATTTTATCGTATTGGAAACATGAAGAGGTGGAGTTGTAGTTCCTCTCTCATAATAATTGCAAGTAGGAGCATGATAACCCACAAGTATAGGGGATCGTTTGTAGCCTTCTTCGATAAATAAGAGTGTTGAACCCAACGAGGAGCTCAATGTAGAACAAATATTCCCTCAAGTTCTATCGACCACCGATACAACTCTATGCACACTTGACGTTTGCTTTACCTAAAACAAGTATGAAACTATTTTGCAAGAACAAAACTACGAGTACTTTGCGAGAATAAAAACTACGAATAGGTTGCAAGGTAATAAAAGTGGATAGCTTTTGTCAACAAGAAAGTCATTTGTCCCTAGGCAATCGATAACAAGTACCGGTAATCATTCTTGTAATTTTATATGACGGAGAGGCATGAGCTAACATACTTTGTCTACTTGGATCATATGCACTTATGATTGGAACTCTAGCAAGCATCCGCAACTACTAAAGATCATTAAGGTCGTGAAACCCAACCTTAGCATTAAGTATCAAGTCCTCTTTATCCCATACGCAACAACCCACTTACTCGGGTTTAAGCTTCTGTCACTCTCGCAACCCACCATAAGAAAATTATGAACGTATTGCAACACCCTACAGCGGGGACCCCTCATGTTTGCGCGAGACAGAGGGCACCGTAGGACAACACCATAAATAAAATGTACAATCATACCAACCAAGATCACGATTAACCCACAGGACAAAACGGATCTACTCAAACATCATAGGATAGCTAAATATCATTGGCAAACAATATATGGAGTTGAGCACCATGTTTAAGTAGAGATTATAGCGTAGAGAAGGGGTGTTACACCGCTACACAGAGGGGGAGAAAGTTGGTGTAGACGGTAGCAAGATTGTTGATGTAGATCGTCGTCACGATCCTTGCCCCGGTGGCACTCCGGCGCCACTGGGAGAGAGGGGGAGAGAGCCCCCTCCTTCTTCTTCTTCATTGGCCTTCCCCCTAAATGGGAGGAGAGTGCCCCCTCTGGTCCATGGCCTCCATGGCGGCGGAGGGGCGGGAGCCCCTCCGATATTGGATCTCCCTCTTTGTTCTCTTCTATTTCGCGCTCCTCAGATCTGGCCGAAAACCGTTTCTTATATTCCCGGAGATCCGTAACTCTGATTGCGCTAAGATTTTAACACGAAATTTTTCGGATATAAGCTTCCTTGCGCCCGAAGTAGAGCCCCAACCGATGTACAAGGTGAGCACGACCCACCACCACGCGCCTGGAGCCTGGGGCGCGCCCTGGTGTCTTGTGGGCACTATGGGCCCCCGTTTGCGTTGATTCCAAGTCCCAAAAGTCACATATATTCCAAAATAATTTTCCGTAAAATTTTATCGCGTTTGGACTTTGTTTGATATGGATTTTCTGCGAAACAAAAAAACATGCAAAACACAGGAACTGGCACTGGGCACTGGATCAATAGGTTAGTTCAATAAATCATATAAAAAGTTGCCAAAAATATGTGGAAGTTGTATAACATTGGCATGAACCAATCAAAAATTATAGATACGACGGAGAGGTATCAGAGCAGAAAGCACATGCATATTATATCTGTGAAATCATCAAGTGTAGTGGTAAAACGCAACCCATCAATATAATCCTTAATAAGCGCAAACATCTCCAATATAATGTAGTTTGGAGAATTCAAAAAGATAATAGGATTACCGTGTGTGTGTGCAATAGCAACAATTTGATTCTTAACATAAGTAACTATAGCAAGTTCATCTCCATAAGCATAATTCATATTGGCATCATGGTCACAAACATAGCAAGCAACGATTTCATCAAAAAGGGATATTTCAAATGAATTCAAGGGATCATAGCAATTATCATAGCATTCATCCTTCGCTAAACACGAAGGGAAATTAAACAATGTATGAGTTGAAGAGTTAATCTCATTAGAAGGTGGGAACGGGTAGCTAATCCGCTCTTCCTTCTTTTGTTCTTCGCTCTCCTCGTCATCTTTTCATCCATTGAGCTCACAGTGTCATCAATTTCTTCTTCCATAGCTTCCTGCAAAATATTAGTCTCTTCTTGGACAACAGAGACTTTCTCAATAAACTCATTAATATCGGCATTATATTCATAATTCTCATAGAAATATTTAAGTATAGCATAATTTTCAAGTCTGTAAACAGCATCATCCAAATCTTCAAAATTTTCAAACAAAGATTCAATTTCATAAGCACCCTTTTCGTTCCACATCATAGTAATCATATATACCATTAGCATAAGAAGCCAAGGTTTCATCATCATTAAATTTACATGAAAAGGGAAGGTGTGGAGCCTTCATCCTAGAGCAACAAGTATAATCATATCTCAAGCATAAATTCCAAGCATACCAATGCAACATTTCAATTTGATCCCATAAAAGTTTCCCTTTTTGAGTCAAGCGATAATCCCTAAAGTATTCACGTTGATCCAACATGTTTCCCATTATCAAGTTGAATGGGGTTTTCTCAGGATTATCAAAGCAGTGTTTAATATTTTTCACATAACGAGCATCGAGGGTTTTAGGAGGTTCCACATCTTCATGAGTAGCAAGTACACCTATTTTTTTGGTATTTCGTGTTCCATATCCATAACTAAAGATAGAGAACAACTTAGAACAACAAATAAAATCTACTTAGTGATAAAGCAAACAAGCACACACGAGAATATTCATCCCACACAATTGCTCCCCGGCAACGACGCCAGAAAAAGGTCTTGATAGCCCACAAGTATAGGGGATCAATTGTAGCCTTTCTCGATAAGTAAGAGTGTCAAACCCAATGAGGAGCTAAAGGTAGAACAAATATTCCCTCAAGTACTATCGACCACCGATACAACTCTACGCATGCTTAACGTTCGCTTTACCTAGAACAAGTATGAAACTAGAAGTAATTTGTAGATGTGAAGGGATAGGTTTGCAAGATAATAAAGAACACGTAAATAAAAGCTAGGGGTTGTTTAGATAAAGAAACAATTAAGTTAGTTTTAGTAGAGAGCTTTTTTCCACAAGAAAGTTCTTTCTACCTAGGCAATCGATAACTAGACCGGTAATCATTGTTGCAATTTTATATGAGGGAGAGGCATAAGCTAACATACTTTCTCTACTTGGATCGTATGCACTTATGATTGGAACTCTAGCAAGCATCCGCAACTACTAAAGATCATTAAGGTAAAACCCAACCATAGCATTAAAATATCAAGTCCTCTTTACTCCCATACGCAAACAACCAACTTACTCGGCTCTGTGCTTCTGTCACTCACGCCACCCACCATAAGCGAATCATGAACATATTTCAAACCCTACAGCGGGGATCCCTCACGCTTGCATGACACAGAGAGCACCATAGGACAACACCAATAATAAAACATACAACTCCAACCAATCATGATCATCAATCAACCCATAGGACAAAATGGATCTACTCAAACATCATAGGATAGCCACATATCATTGGATAATAATATATAGCATTGAGAACCATGTTTAAGTAGAGATTACAGCGGGTAAAAGAGAGGTTACACCACTGCGTAGAGGGGGGAGAGAGTTGGTGATGACAGCTGATACGTCTCTCCTACCTCTTGAGCTTGCGTTGTTTTTTCCCTTGAAGAGGAAAGGGTGATGCAGCAAAGTAGAGTAAGTATTTCCCTCAGCTTTTGAGAACCAAGGTATCAATCCAGTAGAGACAACGCGACAAGCCACCGAATACCTGCACAAACAAACACCAACTTGCACCCAACGCGATAAAGGGGTTGTCAATCCCTTCACGGATATTTGCAAAGTGAGATCTGATATAGATGGATAAACGTTAAAGTAATATTTTTGGTATTTTTGGTTTATGGAAAGGAAAGTAAAAGATTGCAAAGAAAGTAAATAGGAAACTAAAATTGTAGGTCGGAAACTTATATGATGGAAAGTAGACCCGGGGGTCATAGGTTTCACTAGAGGCTTCTCTCGAGATAGAAATTATTACAGTGCGTGAACAAATTACTGCCGAGCAATTGATAGAAAAGCGCAAAATTATGATGATATCTAAGGCAATGATCATGAATATAGGCATCATGTCCGTATCAAGTAGACCGAAACGATTCTGCATCTACTACTATTACACCACACATCGACCGCTATCCCGCATGCATCTAGAGTATTAAGTTCATAAGAACAGAGTAATGCATTAGGAAAGATGACATGATGTAGAGGAATTAACTCAAACAATATGATGAAAACCGCATCTTTTTATCCTCGATGGCAACAATACAATATGTGTCGGTTCCGCTTATGTCACTAGGATCGAGCACCGCAAGATTGAACCCAAAGCTAAGCACTTCTCCCATTGCAAGAAACACCAATCTAGTTGGCCAAACCAAATCGATAGTTCAAAGAGACTTGCAAAGATATCAAATCATGCATATAAGAATTCGGAGAAGATTCAAATAACATTCATAGATAAGCTGATCATAAATCCACAATTCATCGGATCTTGGCAAACACATCCCCAAAGAGTATTACATCGAATAGATCTCCAAGAACATCGAGGAGAACTTTGTATTGAGAATCAAAGAGAGAGAATAAGCCATCTAGCTACTAGCTATGGACTCGTAGGTCTGTGGTAAACTACTCGCGCTTCATCGGAGAGGCAATGGTGTTGATGTAGAAGCCCTCCGTGATCGAATCCCCCTTCGGCAGGACAACGGAAAAGGTCCCTAGATGGGATCTCATGGGTATAGAAGGTTGCGGCAGTGGAAAACTGGTTTCGTGGCTCCCCTGGATGTTTTTGGGGTATAAGAGTATATATATGAGGAAGATCTAGGTCAGGGGGTCACCAAGGGGCCCACAAGGTCGGGGGCGCGCCCTACCCCCTGGGCGCGCCCTCCACCCTTGTGGCCGCCTCGTGGCTCTTCTGACTTGCACTCCAAGTCTCCTGGGTGTCTTCTGGTCCAAGAAAAATAATCGCAAAAGTTTTATTCCGTTTGGTATTCCTTTTCTGCGAAACTCTAAAACAAGGAAAAACAGAAACTGGCACTGGGCTCTAGGTTAATAGGTTAGTCCCAAAATCATATAAAATAGAATATTAATGCATATAAAACATCCAAAATAGATAATATAATAGCATGGAACAATCAAAAATTATAGATATGTTGGAGACGTATCAAGCATCCCCAAGCTTAATTCCTGCTCGTCCTCGAGTAGGTAAATGGTAAAAAACAGAATTTTTGATGTGGAATGCTACCTAACATATTTATCCATGTAATTTTCTTTATTGTGGCATGAATGTTCAGATCCGTATGATTCAAAACCAAAGTTTAATATTGACATAGAAACAATAATACTTCAAGCATACTAATAAAATAATTATGTCTTCTCAAAATAACATGGCCAAAGAAAGCTTATCCCTACAAAATCATATAGTCTGGCTATGCTCCATCTTCATCACACAAAATATTCAAATCATGCACAACCCCGATGAAAATCCAAGCAATTGTTTCATACTTTTAATGTTCTCAAACCTTTTCAACTTTCAAGCAATACATGAGCGTGACCCATGGACATAGCACTATAGGTGGAATAGACGGTGGTTGTGGAGAAGACAAAAAGAAGGAGATAGTCTCACATCAACTAGGCATATCAACGGGCTATGGAGATGCCCATTAATAGATATCAATGTGAGTGAGTAGGGATTGCCATGCAACAGATGCACTAGAGCTATAAGTTTATGAAAGCTCAAAAACAAAACTAAGTGGGTGTGCATTCAACTCGCTTGCTCACGAAGACCTAGGGCATTTTGAGGAAGCCCATCATTGGAATATATAAGCCAAGTTCTATAATGAAAAATTTCCACTAGTATATGAAAGTGGTATCATAGGAGACTCTCTATCATGAAGATCATGGTGCTACTTTGAAGCACAAGTGTGGAAAAAGGATAGTAACATTGTCCCTTCTCTCTTTTTCTCTCTTTTTTTTGTTGGGCCTTCTCTCATTTTTTGGCCTCTTTTTCTTCCTTTTTTTTATTTTTTTGTCCGGAGCCTCATCTCGACTTGTGGGGGAATCATAGTCTCCATCATCCTTTACTCACTTGGGACAATTCTCTAATAATGAAGATCATCACACTTTTATTTACTTACAACTCAAAAATTACAACTCAATACTTAAAACAAAATATGACTCGATGTGAATGCTTCAAGAGCGACATGTGTATCGGGATGTGCAATGAATCAAGAGCGACATGTATAAAAAATGATGAACGGTGGCTTTGCCACAAATACGATGTCAACTACATAATCATGCAAAGCAATATGACAATGATGGAGCGTGTCATAATAAATGGAACGGTGGAAAGTTGCATGGTAATATATCTCGGAATGGCTATGGAAATGCCATAATAGGTAGGTATGGTGGTTGTTTTGAGGAAGGTATATGTGGTGGGTTTATGGTACCGGCGAAAGTTGCACGGTACTAGAGAGGCTAGCAATGGCGGAAAGGTGAGAGTGCGTATAATCCATGGACTCAACATTAGTCATAAAGAACTCACATACTTATTGCAAAAATCTATTAGTCATCGAAACAAAGTACTACGCGCATACTCTAGGGGGATAGATTGGTAGGAAAAGACCATCGCTCGTCCCCGACCGCCATTCATAAGGAAGACAATCAATAAATAAATCATGCTCCAACTCCATCACATAACGGTTCACCATATGTGCATGCTACGGGACTCACAAATTTTAACACAAGTATTTCTCAAATTCACAACTACTCACTAGCATGACTCTAATAGTACCATCTTCATATCTCAAAACAATCATAAGGAATCAAACTTCTCATAGTATTCAATGCACTTTATATGAAAGTTTTTATTATAGCCCTCTTGGATGCCTATCATATTAGGACTAATTTTATAACCAAAGCAAATTACCATGTTGTTCTAAGGACTCTCAAAATAATATAAGTGAAGTACGAGAGTTCATCAATTTCTACAAAACAAAACCACCACCGTGCTCTAAAAAAATATAAGTGAAGCACATAGAGCAAAATTGCCTAGCTCAAAAGATATAAGTGAAGCACATAGAGCACATAGAGCATTCTAATAAATCACGATTCATGCGTGTCTCTCCCAAAATGTGTGTAAAACAAGGATGATTGTGGAAAACTGAAAAGCAAAGACTCAAATGATACAAGACGCTCCAAGCAAAACACATATCATGTGTGAATAAAAATATAGCCTCAAATAAAGTTACCGATAGACGAAGACGAAAGAGGGGATGCCTTCCCAGGGCATCCCCAAGCTTAGGCTCTTTGGCCTCCTTGAATATTACCTTGGGGTGCCTTGGGCATCCCCAAGCTTAGGCTCTCGCCACTCCTTATTTCATAGTCCATCAAATCCTTACCCAAAACTTGAAAACTTCACAACACAAAACTCCAACAGAAAATCTCGTAAGCTCCGTTAGTATAAGAAAATAAATACCACTTTTGGTACTGTTTTGAACTCATTATTTATTTATATTGGTCTAATATCTATTGTATTCCAACTTTTCCATGGTTCATACCCCCCGATACTAGCTATAGATTCATCAACATAAGCAAACAACATGCAAAAAACAGAATCTGTCAAAAACAGAACAGTCTGTAGCAATCTAGATATTTCGAATACTTCTGCAACTCCAAAAATCCTGAGAAATTAGGAAGTCCTAAGAAATTTGTTTATTAATCTTCTGCAAAAATAATCAACTAAAAAGCACGTATTTGTGATTTATGAAAATTATTTTCATGCGCGCAAAAGTTTCTGTTTTTTAGCAAGATCAAATCAACTATCACCGTAGGCTATCCCAAAGCTCTTACTTGGCACAAACACTAATTAAAACACAAAACCACATCTAACCAGAGGCTAGATGGAAAATTTATTGCTAAACATGACCTAGAAAGCAAAAACAAAAATAAAATTGGGTTGCCTCCCAACAAGCGCTATTGTTTAACGCCCTTAGCTAGGCATAACAACACGAATAGATCTAAGTAGTATCATCTTTGGTATGCAATCCATAAGTGGCTCTCATAATATATTCATAAGGTTATTTAATTTTCTTTCTAGGAAAGTGTTTCATGCCTTTCCTTAACGGAAATTGGAATCTAATGTTTCCTTCTTTCATATCTATAATTGCACCAATCGTTCTAAGGAAAGGTCTACAAAAAATAATAGGACATGTAGGATTGCAATCTATATCAAGAACAATGAAATCTACGGGCACATAATTCCTATTTGCAACAATAAGAACATTATTAATCCTTCCCATAGGTTTCTTAATAGTGGAATCTGCAAGATGCAAATGTAAAGAGCAATCATCAAATTCATGAAAACCTAACACATCACATAAAGTTTTTGGAATCGTGGAAACACTAGCACCCAAATCACACAAAGAATAACACTCATAATCTTTAATCTTAATCTTAATAGTAGGTTCCCATTCATCATAAAGTTTTCTAGGGATAGAAACTTCCAATTCAAGCTTTTCTTCAAAAGATTGCATCATAGCATCAACGATATGTTTAGTAAAAGCTTTGTTTTGATTATAAGCATGAGGAGAATTCAATATGGATTGAAACAAGGAAATACGATCTATTAAAGAACAATTATCATAATTAAATTCCTTGAAATCCAAAAGAGTGGGTTCATTGCTACCTAAAGTTTTGACCTCTCCAATCCCACTTTTATCAATTTTTGCATCAAGATCTAAAAACTCCGAATCATTGGGACACCTTCTAACTAAAGTTGACTCATCTCTAGTCCCATCTTTATTAAGATTTACATTGGAAAACAAAGATTCAATAGGGGTGATACGTCCATTTTGCATCATGCTTTTATATCGATATTTATTGCATTATGGGCTATTATTACACGTTATGTCACAATACTTATGCCTATTCTCTCTTATTTTACAAGGTTTACATGAAGAGGGAGAATGCCGGCAGCTGGAATTCTAGGCTGGAAAAGGAGCAAATATTAGAGACCTATTCTGCACAAGTCCAAAAGTCCTGAAACTCCACGGAAGTCATTTTTGGAAATAAAAAAAAATACTGAGCGAAGAAAATACCAGAGGGGGCCCGCACCCTCGCCACGAGGGTGGGGGCGCGTCCTACCCCCCTGGGCGCGCCCCCTGCCTCGTGGGCCCCTTGGCAGGCCTCCGGTGTCCATCTTTTGCTATATGAAGTCTTTCGTCTGAGAAAAAAATCATAAGCAACCTTGCGGGAAGAAACTCCGCCGCCACGAGGCGGAACCTTGGCGGAACCAATCTAGGGCTCCGACAGAGCTGTTCTGCCGGGGAAACATCCCACCGGGAGGGGGAAATCATCGCCATCGTCATCACCAACGATCCTGTCATCAGGAGGGGGTCAATATTCATCAACATCTTCTCCAGCACCATCTCCTCTCAAACTCTAGTTCATCTCTTGTATCTAGTCTTTGTCCCAAAGCCTTAGATTGGTACCTGTGGGTTGCTAGTAGTGTTGATTACTCCTTGTAGTTGATGCTAGTTGGTTTATTTGGTGGAAGATCATATGTTCAGATCCTATATGCATATTAATACCCCTCTGATTATGAACATGAATATGCTTTGTGAGTAGTTACGTTTGTTCCTGGGGACATGGGAGAAGTCTTGCTATAAGTAGTCATGTTAATTTGGTATTCGTTCGATATTTTGATGAGATGTATGTTGTCTCTCCTCTAGTGGTGTTATCTGAACATCGACTACATGACACTTCACCATTGTTTGGGCCTAGAGGAAGGCATTGGGAAGTAATAAGTAGATGATGGGTTGCTAGAGTGACAGAAGCTTAAACCCTAGTTTATGCGTTGCTTCGTAAGGGGCTGATTTGGATCCATATGTTTCATGCTATGGTTAGGTTTACCTTAATACTTCTTTTGTAGTTGCGGATGCTTGCAATAGGAGTTAATCATAAGTGGGATGCTTGTCCAAGTAAGGACATCACCCAAGCACCGGTCCACCCACATATCAAATTATCAAAGTACCGAACGCGAATCATATGAGCGTGATGAAAACTAGCTTGACGATAATTCCCATGTGTCCTCAGGAGCGCTTTTCTCTATATAAGAAATTGTCCAGGCTTGTCCTTTGCTACAAAAAGGATTGGGCCACCTTGCTGCACTTTATTTACACTTGTTACTTATTACTCGTTACAAATTACCTTATCACAAAACTATCTGTTACCGATAATTTCAGTGCTTGCAGAGAATACCTTGCTGAAAACCGCTTATCATTTCCTTCTGCTCCTCGTTGGGTTCGACACTCTTACTTATCGAAAGGACTACGATAGATCCCCTATACTTGTGGGTCATCAAGACTCTTTTCTGGCGCCGTTGCCGGGGAGTGAAGCGCCTTTGGTAGGTGGAATTTGGTAAAGAAAAATTTATATAGTGTGCTGAAATTTACTGTCACTTGTTACTATGGAAATTAATCCTTTGAGGGGCTTGTTCGGGGTATCTTCACCCCGACCGGTAGAGAAAATAGTTGCTCCTCAACCTACTGAACCTACTGAAAATGTTTACTTTGAAATTCCTTCGGGTATGATAGAAAAACTACTAGCTAATCCTTTTACAGGAGATGGAACATTGCATCCCGATTTACACTTAATCTATGTGGATGAAGTTTGTGGATTATTTAAGCTTGCAGGTATGCCCGATGATGTTATCAAGAAGTAGGTCTTCCCTTTATATTTGAAGGGAGATGCATTGACATGGTACAGGCTATGTGATGATATGGGATCATGGAACTACAAACGATTGAAATTGGAATTTCATCAGAAATTTTATCCTATGCATCTTGTTCATCGTGATTGTAATTATATATATAATTTTTGGCCTCGCGAAGGAGAAAGCATCGCTCAAGCTTGGGGGAGGCTTAAGTCAATGTTATATTCATGCCCCAATCATGAGCTCTCAAGAGAAATGATTATTCAAAAAAATTATGCTCGGCTTTCTGACAACAATCGCTCCATGCTCTATACTTCTTGTATTGGTTCTTTTATGATGAAGACTATTGAATTCAGATGGGATTTATTGGAGAGAATTAAACGCAACTCTGAATATTGGGATCTCGATGAAGGTAAGGAGTCAGGTATAACACCTAAGTTTGATTGTGTTAAATCTTTTATGGATACGGATGTTTTCCGTAAGTTTAGCACTAAATATGGACTTGACTCTGAGATAGTAGCTTCTTTCTGTGAATCCTTTGCTATTCATGTTGATCTCCCTAAGGAGAAGTGGTTTAAATATAATCCTCCCATAGAATTAAAACTAGTTGCACCTATTAAAGTTGAAGAAAAGACTATCACTTATAATGATCCTATTGTTCATACTGCTTATGTTGAGAAACCACCTTTCCCTGTTAGAATGAAGGATCATGCTGAAGCTTCAACTGTAGTCAACAAAAGTAATATTAGGACACACAAACCCCCTGAGCAAGTTAAAGTTGAACCTAATATTTCTATGGTTAAATATCTCTTGGATGATAATATTGATGGGCATGTTATTTACTTCTGTAATGAGACTGCTAGAATTGCTAAACCTGGTGCTAAAGATAAACATAGACTTGTGGTAGGCATGCCTGTTATTCTGTTAAAATAGGAGAACATTGTTATCATGGCTTGTGTGATATGGGTGCTAGTGCAAGTGCAATACCTCATTCCTTATACAAATGAATTATGCATGATATTGCACCTGCTGAGATAGAAGAAATTGATGTTACCATTAAGCTTGCCAATAGAGATACTATTTCACCGATTGGGATTGTTAGAGATGTTGAAGTCTTATGTGGGAAGGTTAAATATCCTGCTGATTTTCTTGTTCTTGGTTCCCCACAAGATAGCTTCTGTCCCATTATATTTTGTAGACCCTTCTTGAATACTGTCAATGCTAGGATAGACAGCGAAAAGGATGTTGTTACTATTGGTTTGGATGATATGTCTCATGAGTTTAATTTTTCTAAATTTCATAGACAACCCCGTGATTAGGAATTGCCTAGTAAGTATGAAATTATTGGTCTTGCTTCTATTGTTGTGTCTCCTAATGATCCTTTAGAACAATATTTGCTAGACCATGAAAATGATATGTTTATGAATGAAAGAAGGGAAATAGATGAAGTATTCTTTAAACAGGGACCTATTCTGAAACACAACTTGCATGTTGAAATCCTAGGGGATGTTCCTCCACCCAAGGGTGATCCTGTGTTTGAGCTTAAACCATTATCTGATACTCTTAAATATGCTTATCTTGATGAAAAGAAGATATATCCTGTTATTATTAGTGCTAACCTTTCAGAGAAGGGGGAAGAAAAATTATTGAAAACTCTGAAGAAGCACCGCGCTGCTATTGGATATACTCTTGATGATCTTAAGGGCATTAGTCCCACTCTATGTCAACACAAAATAAATTTGGAGAAAGATGCCAAACCGGTTATTGATCACCAACGACGGCTGAATCCTAAGATGAAAGAAGTGGTAACAAAAGGAAATATTAAAGCTCCTTGATGCAGGTATAATTTATCCCATTGCTGATAGTCAGTGGGTAAGTCCTGTCCATTGTGTCCCTAAGAAGGGAGGTATTACTATCGTTCCTAATGATAAAGATGAATTGATCCCGCAAAGAATTATTACAGGTTATAGGATGGTAATTGATTTCCGCAAACTAAATAAAGCTACTAAAAAAGATCATTACCCTTTGCCTTTCATTAATCAAATGCTAGAAAGATTATCCAAACATACACATTTTTGCTTTCTAGATGGTTACTCTGGCTTCTCTCAAATACCTGTGTCAGCTGATGATCAAGCAAAGACCACTTTTACTTGCCCTTTCGGTACTTTCGCTTATAGACGTATGCCTTTTGGTTTATGTAATGCACCTGCTACTTTACAAAGATGCATGATGGCCATAATCTCTGACTTTTGTGAAAAGATTTGTGAGGTTTTCATGGATGATTTCTCCGTTTATGGATCCTCTTTTGATGATTGCTTGAGCAATCTTGATCAAGTTTTGCAGAGATGTGAAGAAACTAACCTTGTCTTGAATTGGGAGAAATACCACTTTATGGTTAATCAAGACATTGTCTTGGGACATAAAATTTCTGAAAGAGGTATTGAAGTTGATAAAGCTAAAGTTGATGCTATTGAAAAGATGTTGTGTCCCAAGGACATCAAAGGTATAAGAAGTTTCCTTGGTCATGCCGGTTTTATAGGAGGTTCATTAAGGACTTCTCAAAAATTTCTCAGCCTCTGACTAATCTATTACAAAAAGGTATCCATTTTGTCTTTGATGATGATTGTGTAGAAGCATTTGAAATACTTAAGAAAGCATTGATTTCTGCACCTATTGTTTAGCCACCTGATTGGAATTTACCCTTTGAAATTATGTGTGATGCTAGTGATTATGCTGTAGGTGTTGTTCTAGGGCAAAGAGTTGATAAGAAATTAAATGTTATTCAGACAATGCCCAGAGAAATTATGCTACTACTGAAAAAGAATTTTTAGCAGTTGTTTTTGCTTGTGATAAGTTCAGACCTTATATTGTTGATTCTAAAGTAACTATTCACACTGATCATGCTGCTATTAAATACCTTATGGAAAAGAAAGATGCTAAACCTAGACTTATTAGATGGGTTCTCTTGCTACAAGAATTTGATCTGCATATTATTGATAGAAAGGGAGCTGAGAACCCCGTTGCAGACAACTTGTCTAGGTTAGAGAATGTTCTTGATGACCCACTACCTATCGATGATAGCTTTCCCGATGAACAATTAGCTGTCATAAATGCTTCTCGTACTGCTCCATGGTATGCTGATTATGCTAATTACATTGTTGCTAAATTCATACCACCTAGTTTCACATACCAGCAAAAGAAAAGTTTTTCTATGATTTGAGACATTACTTTTGGGATGACCCAAATCTTTATAAAGAAGGAGTAGATGGTGTTATTAGATGTTGTGTACCTGAGCATGAACAGGAACAGATCCTACGCAAGTGTCACTCCGAGGCTTATGGAGGGCACCACGCTGGAGATAGAACTGCACATAAGGTATTGCAATCCAGTTTTATTGGCCTACTCTCTTCAAGGATGCCCGTAAGTTTGTCTTGTCTTGTGATGAATGTTAAAGAATTGGTAATATCAGTAGACGTCAGGAAATGCCTACGAAGTATTCACTTTTTATTGGACCATTCGATGTTTGGGGCTTTGATTACATGGGACCGTTTCCTTCCTCTAATGGGTATACACATATTTTTGTTGTTGTTAATTACGTTACTAAGTGGGCAGAAGTTATTCCAACTAGTAGTGCTGATCATAACACCTCTATTAAGATGCTTAAAGAAGTTATTTTTCCGAGGTTTGGAGTCCCTAGATATTTAATGACTGATGGTGGTTCACATTTTATTCATGGTGCTTTTCGTAAAATGCTTGCTAAGTATGATGTTAATCATAGAATTGCATCCCCTTATCACCCACAGTCTAGTGGTCAAGTAGAATTGAGTAATAGAGAGCTCAAATTAATTTTTGCAAAAGACTGTTAATAGATCTAGAAAGAATTGGTCTAAGAAACTTGATGATGGATTATGGGCCTATAGAACTACATATAAAAATCCTATGGGTATGTCTCCGTATAAGATGGTTTATGGAAAAGCATGTCACTTACCTCTCGAACTAGAACATAAGGCATATTGGGCCATTAAAGAGCTTAACTATGATTTCAAACTTGCCGGTGAGAAGAGGTTATTTGACATTAGCTCACTTGATGAATGGAGAACCCCAGCCTATGAAAATGCCAAATTGTTTAAAGAAAAGGTTAAAAGATGGCACGACAAAAGGATACAAAAGCGTGAGTTTAATATAGGTGATTATGTGTTGCTATACAACTCTCGTTTAAGATTTTTTGCAGGAAAACTTCTCTCTAAATGGGAAGGTCCTTACGTTACCGAGGAGGTCTATCATTCCGGTGCCATAAAAATCAATAACTTCAAAGGCACAAATCCGAAGGTGGTGAACGGTCAAAGGATCAAACATTATATCTCAGGTAATCCCATAAATGTTGAAACCAATATTATTGAAACCGTAACCCCGGAGTAATACATAAGAGACACTTTCTAGAATGTTTCAGACTCCGAAAAGGAATAGGTATGTGGTACGGTAAGTAAACCGACTCCAAAACAGTTCTAATGGAAATTTCTCTCCGTTTTGGAATATTTAGAAAAATAGGAAAATAAGAAGCAGTCCGGGAAGGACACGAGGCTTCCACGAGGGTGGGAGGCGCGCCCTACCCCCCTAGGCGCACCCTACCCCCCTCGTGGGCACCTCGTGTGCCCTCCGAACTCCATTTTCTTGCATGGTACTTCTTTTGGTCGGTAAAAATTCATTATATAATCTCCCAAAGGATTTGACCACCGTATCACGCAAATATCCTTTGTTTTTGTTTCGAGCTATTTTTCTGACAGACCTGGATCGCTATGATGTCTCCAAGTGCCCCCAAGGACAAGTTCTTCGAGAAGGTCATCAACCCCTACCTTGCGGAGGTGCTACAACACCCTCAAACCATTGAGATGCATGAGGGGGTGCTGCACATCCGCGATGTTGAGGGACCAAGGAGGATTGGAAGTGTGGAGACAAGGCTCGAGGCAATGGAGCAACAAGTTTTCAAGTGTCAGGAGATGGTGGAGCGCGGACTTGACTCCATTCACATAATGATCACGGAGTTCACCAACAACCACAAGATGGACACCAAGGACATCGGGGAGGCCATCTTCAAGCTTCACGAGAAAATCGAGCACCTCCAAGCCCAGATCTATGACCTGCAAAACCAAAACTGTGAGTATGAATATAGATTCAAGAGGATGAGTTTGGCTGCAAATTTAAGGATCCCGGTGACTCAATCATCCTTCTATGATGGAGAGCCTATGCCTTGGAAGAGGGACGACAAGCCTACATCATCAACAATTCCTTCACCAGCAAAAGAGATATAATCACATGGGTATGGGCACTCCCCTTGGCAGCTGCCAAGCTTGGGGGAGGTGCCCCGGTATCGTATCACCATCACACTCCTATCTTTACAGTTTTTCTTAGTTCGATCCTTTTAGTAATATCTTGATCTAGTAGAATAAAGTTTTAGTATGATTTAGTTTTGAGTTTTGCCTAATGATCCCTTCTATGTAATCGAGTCCGTGAGCTATATATAATAAAGATTAGTGTTGAGTCAAGGGCTTGATTACTATGCTTTGATCTTGAGGGAATAAAAGAATAAGAAAGAAATAAAAAGAAACAAAGAGATCATATGGAGCTTATGGAGAGTAATGACTTCACATATAAAGAGTATGATGATTAAAAGTTGTTGAGAGTTGGCAAACATAGTTTTGGTCATCGTTGCAATTAATAGGAAGTAATAAGGAAAGAGAGGTTTTCACATATAAATACACTATCTTGGACATCTTTTGTGATTGTGAGAACTCATTAAAATATGACATGCTAAAGAGTTGATGTTGGACAAGGAAGACAACGTAATGGGTTATGTTTTCTTATATCTGAAATAAAGTATATTGTCATGGATCATCCAACATGTTGAGCTTGCCTTTCCCTCTCATGCTAGCCAAATTCTTTGCACCAAGTAGAGATACTACTTGTGCTTCCAAAATACCCTTAAACCCAGTTTTGCCATGAGAGTCCACCATATCTACCTATGGATTGAGTAAGATCTTTCAAGTAAGTTGGCATCGGTGCAAGCAATAAAAATTGCTCTCTAAATATGTATGATTTATTAGTGTGGAGAAAATAAGATTTATACGATCTTGTGATGTGGAAAAAATAAAAGCGACGGACTGCATAATAAAGGTCCATATCACAAGTGGCAATATAAAGTGGCGTTCTTTTGCATTAAGATTTCGTGCATCCAACCATGAAAGCGCATGACAACCTCTGCTTCCCTCTGCGAAGGGCCTATCTTTTACTTTTGTCTTATTCCTTATGCAAGAGTCATGGTGATCTTCACTTTTCCTTTTTACATTTTATCCTTTGGCAAGCACATTGTGTTGGAAAGATCCTGATATATATATCCAATTGGATATAAGTTAGTATGAGCTATTATTGTTGACATTACCCTTGAGGTAAAAGGTTGGGAGGCGAAACTATAAGCCCCTATCTTTCTCTGTGTCCGATTAAAACTACGTAACCACAAGTATTGCATGAGTGTTAGCAATTGTGAAAGACTAAATGATAGTTGAGTATGTGGACTTGCTGAAAAGCTCTTATATTGACTCTTTCCGATGTTATGATAAATTGCAATTGCTTCAATGACTGAGATTATAGTTTGTTGGTTCTCAATGAAGTTTCTGATTCATACTTTGCATTGTGAATAGATTATTACTTGAGCATAAGAAATCATATGACAATATCCATGTATGTTGCTGTTATAAGAATGATCATGATGCCCTCATGTCCGTATTTTATTTTATCGACACCTCTATCTCTAAACATGTGGACATATTTATCGTTATCGCCTTCCGCTTGAGGATAAGCGAGGTCTAAGCTTGGGGGAGTTGATACATCCATTTTGCATCATGCTTTTATATCGATATTTATTGCATTATGGGATGTTATTACAAGTTATGTCACAATACTTATGCCTATTTTCTCTTATTTTACAAGGTTTACATGAAGAGGGAGAATGCCGGCAGCTGGAATTCTGGGCTGGAAAAGGAGCAAATATTAGAGACCTATTCTGCACAACTCCAAAAGTCCTGAAACTCCACGGAAGTCATTTTTGGAAATAATAAAAAATACTGAGCGAAGAAAATACCAGAGGGGGCCCACACCCTGGCCAAGAGGGTGGGGGGCGCGCCCTACCCCCCTGGGCGCGCCCCCTGCCTCGTGGGCCCCCTGGCAGGCCTCCGGTGTCCATCTTCTGCTATATGAAGTCTTTCGTCCGAGAAAAAATCATAAGCAACCTTGCGGGAAGAAACTCCGCCGCCACGAGGCGGAACCTTGGCGGAACCAATCTAGGGCTCCGGCAGAGCTGTTCTGCGGGGGAAACTTCCCTCCGGGAGGGGGAAATCATCACCAACGATCCTCTCATCGGGAGGGGGTCAATCTTCATCAACATCTTCACTAGCACCATCTCCTCTCAAACCCTAGTTCATCTCTTGTATCCAGTCTTTGTCCCAAAGCCCCAGATTGGTACCTGTGGGTTGCTAGTAGTGTTTATTACTCCTTGTAGTTGATGCTAGTTGGTTTATTTGGTGGAAGATCATATGTTCAGATCCTATATGCATATTAATACCCCTCTGATTATGAACATGAATATGCTTTGTGAGTAGTTACGTTTGTTCCTGGGGACATGGGAGAAGTCTTGCTATAAGTAGTCATGCGAATTTGGTATTCGTTCGATATTTTGATGAGATGTATGTTGTCTCTCCTCTAGTGGTGTTATGTGAACGCCAACTACATGACACTTCACCATTGTTTGGGCCTGGAGGAAGGCATTGGGAAGTAACAAGTAGATGATGGGTTGCTAGAGTGACAGGAGCTTAAACCCTAGTTTATGTGTTGCTTCGTAAGGGGCTGATTTGGATCCATATGTTTCATGCTATGGTTAGGTTTACCTTAATACTTATTTTGTAGTTGCGGATGCTTGTAATAGGAGTTAATCATAAGTGGGATGCTTGTCCAAGTAAGGACATCATCCAAGCATCGGTCCACCCACATATCAAATTATCAAAGTACCTAACGCGAATCATATGAGCGTGATGAAAACTAGCTTGACGATAATTCCCATGTGTCCTCAGGAGCGCTTTTCTCTATATAAGAAATTGTCCAGGCTTGTCCTTTGCTACAAAAAGGATTGGGCCACCTTTCTGCACATTATTACACTTGTTACTTGTTACAAATTACCTTATCACAAAACTATCTGTTACCGATAATTTCAGTGCTTGCAGAGAATACCTTGCTGAAAACCGCTTATCATTTCCTTCTGCTCCTCGTTGGGTTCGACACTCTTACTTATCGAAAGGACTACGATAGATCCCCTATACTTGTGGGTCTTCAATGGGTCACATCAATCACTTTAAGATCTTCATCATTATTTTCACGGAAACTAGAAGAACACGCTTTTATAAACCAATCCTTTTTAGCACGCATCTTAGCGGTTCTTTCTTTGCACTCATCAATCGAAATTCTCATGGCTTTGAGAGAATAATTGATATCATGCTTAGGTGGAATAGATCTAAGTTTCAAAGCATCAACATCAAGAGAAATTCTATCCACGTTTCTAGCCAAATCATCAATCTTAAGCAATTTTTCTTCAATCAAAGCATTGAAATTCTTTTGCGAACTTATAAATTCTTTAACACTATTCTCAAAATCAGAGGACATCTTATTATAATTTCCATAAGAATGGTTGTAGGAATTACCATAATTATTAGAGGAATTACTGGGGAACGGCCTAGGATTAAAATTACCTCTATACGCGTTATTACCAAAATTGTTCCTACCAACAAAATTCACATCCATAGATTCATTATTGTTTTCAATCAAAGTAGACAAAGGCATATAATTGGGATCAATAGGAGCACTTTTGCTAGCAAATAATTTCTTAAGCTCATCCATCTTTCCACTCAAAACATTAATTTCTTCAATTGCATGCACCTTTTTACTAGTGGAAGATATTTCGGTATGCCATTGTGAATAATTAACCATAATATTATCTAGGAGCTTAGTAACTTCTCCTAAAGTAATTTTCATAAAAGTGCCTCCCATGGCCGAATCTAAAAGATTTCTAGAAGCAAAATTCAATCCGGCATAAATTTTTTGTATAATCATCCACAAATTCAAACCATGAGTAGGGCAATTTCTAATCATCAAGTTCATCCTCTCCCAAGAAGGCGTAACATGTTCATGATCAAGTTGCTTAAAATTCATAATATCGTTCCTAAGGGAGATGATCTTACCGGGAGGAAAATACTTGGAAATAAAAGCATCTTTACACTTGTTCCATGCATCGATACTATTTTTAGGCAAAGATGAAAACCAAGTTTTAGCACGATCTCGAAGTGAGAATGGAAATAGCTTCAATTTAGAAATATCATTATCCACATCTTTTTTCTTTTGCATATCACACAAATCAACGAAATTATTAAGATGGGATGCGGCATCTTCATTGGGAAGGCCGAAAAATTGATCTTTCATAACAAGATTCAGCAAGGCAGTATTAATTTCACAAGATTCTGCATTAGCATCGGGAGCAATTAGAGTAATAATAAAATCATTGTTGTTGGTATTGGAAAATTCATACAATTTGGTATTATCTTGAGCCATCGTGACAAAGCAAGCAATCCAACACACGAGCACACAAAAAGCAAGCAAAGAAGACGAACGGAAGAGGGGCGAAGAAAAGGCAAATCTTTTCGAAAATCGTTTTAGAAGTGGGGGAGAGGAAAATGAGAGGCGAATGGTGAATAATGTAATGCGATGGATGACAGTTTATGATGGTTACTTAGTATGTCTTGGCTTGGCGTAGATATCCCCGGCAACAGCGCCAGAAATCCTTCCTGCTACCTCTTGAGCTTGCGTTGGTTTTTCCCTTGAAGAGGAAAGGGTGATGCAGCAAAGTAGAGTAAGTATTTCCCTCAACTTTTGAGAACCAAGGTATCAATGCAGTAGGAGACAACGCGACAAGCCACCGAATACCTGCACAAACAAACACCAACTTGCACCCAACGCGATAAAGGGGTTGCCAATCCCTTCACGGATATTTGCAAAGTGAGATCTGATATAGATGGATAAACGGTAAAGTAATATTTTTGGTATGTTTGGTTTATGGAACGGAAAGTAAAATATTGCAAAGAAAGTAAATAGGAAACTAAAATTGTAGGTCGAAAACTTATATGATGGAAAGTAGACCCGGGGGCCATAGGTTTCACTAGAGGCTTCTCTCGAGATAGAAATTATTACGGTGGGTGCACAAATTACTCTCGAGCAACTGATAGAAAAGCGCAAAATTATGACGATATCTAAGGCAATGATCATGAATATAGGCATCAAGTCCGTATCAAGTAGACCGAAACGATTCTGCACCTACTACTATTACTCCACACATCGACCGCTATCCAGCATGCATCTAGAGTATTCAGTTCATAAGAACAGAGTAATGCATTAGGCAAGATGACATGATGTAGAGGAATTAACTCAAACAATATGATGAAAACCCCATCTTTTTATCCTCGATGGCAACAATACAATACGTGTCGGTTCCCCTTCTGTCACTAGCATCGAGCACTGCAAGATTGAACCCAAAGCTAAGCACTTCTCCCATTGCAAGAAAAGCCAATCTAGTTGGCCAAACCAAATCGATAGTTCGAAGAGACTTGCAAAGATATCAAATCATGCATATAAGAATTCAGAGAAGATTCAAATAATATTCATAGATAAGCTGATCATAAATCCACAATTCATCGGATCTCAGCAAACAAACCGCAAAAGAGTATTACATTGAATAGATCTCCAAGAACATCGAGGAGAACTTTGTATTGAGAATCAAAGAGAGAGAAGAAGCCATCTAGCTACTAGCTATGGACCCATAGGTCTGTGGTAAACTACTCATGCTTCATCGGAGAGGCAATGGTGTTGATGTAGAAGCCCTCCATGATCGAATCCCCCTCCGGCAGGACGCCGAAAAAGGTCCCTAGATGGGATCTCACGGGTACAGAAGGTTGCTGCGGTGCAAAAGTGGTTTCGTGGCTCTCCTGGATGTTTTTGGGGTATAAGAGTATATATCGGAGGAATATCTAGGTCAGGGGGTCACCGAGGGGCCCACAAGGTTGGGGGCACGCCCTACCCCCCCCCCCTGAGCGCGCCCTCCACCCTTGTGGGCACCTTGTGGCTCTTCTGACTTGCACTCCAAGTCTCCTGGGTGTCTTCTGGTCCAAGAAAAATCATCGCGAAAGTTTTATTCCGTTTGGACTCCGTTTGGTATTCCTTTTCCTCGAAACTCTAAAACAAGGAAATAACAGAAACTGGCACTGGGCTCTAGGTTAATAGGTTAGTCCAAAAAATCATATAAAATAGCATATTAATGCATATAAAACATCCAAAACAGATAATATAATAGCATGGAACAATCAAAAATTATAGATACGTTGGAGCGTCTCCAACGTATCTATAATTTTTGATTGTTCCATGCTGTTAAATTATCATTCTTGGATGTTTAAAATCATTTTATATCATTTTTTGGTACTAACCTATTGACATAGTGCCAAGTGCCAGTTGTTGTTTTCTGCATGTTTTTTACATCGCAGGAAATTAATACCAATCGGAGTCCAAATGCAGCGAAACTTTCTGTGGATTTTTTGGGACCAGAAGACATCTAGTGGGCCGGAGAAGCACCTGGGGGTGCTCCAAGGGGAGCACAACCCACCAGGGCACGCCTGGAGGCCCAGGCGCGCCCAAGTGGGTTGTGCCCACCTCGGGTGCCCCCTGAACCGCCTCTTTGCTCTATAAATACCCCAATATTCTAGAAACCCTAGGGGAGCCGACGAAAATCAATTCCACGGCTGCAAGTTCCAGAACCACCAGATCCAATCTAGACTCCATCACGGAGGGGTGCATCATGTCCATTGGTGCCTCTCCGATGATGCGTGAGCAGTTCTTTGTAGACCTACGGGTCCATAGTTAGTACCTAGATGGCTTCCTCTCTCTCGTTTGATTCTCAATACAATGGTCTCTTGGAGATCCATATGATGTAATTCTTTTTGCGGTGTGTTTATTGGGATCGGATGAACTTTGAGTTTATGGTTAGATCTGTCTTTTTATCCATGAAAGTTATTTGAGTCTTCTTTGATCTCTTATATGCATGATTGTTTATAGCCTTGTATTTCTTCTCCGATATTTGGGTTTTGTTTGGCCAACTTGATCTATTTATCTTGCAATGGGAAGATGTGCTTTGTAATGGGTTTGATCTTACGGTGCTTGATCCCAGTGACAGAAAGGGAAACGACACGTATGTATCGTTGCTATTAAGGATAACAAGATGGGGTCTATTTCTACATAAATAGATCTTGTCTACATCATGTCATCGTTCTTATTGCATTACTCCATTTCTCCATGAACTTAATACACTAGATGCATGCTCGATAGCGGTCGATGTGTGGAGTAATAGTAGTAGATGCAGGCAGGAGTCGCTCTACTAATCTTGGACGTGATGCCTATATAATGATCATTGCCTAGATATCGTCATGATTATTTGAAGTTCTATCAATTGCCCAACAGTAATTTGTTTACCCACCGTTTGCTATTTTTTCGAGAGAAGCCACTAGTGAAACCTACGGGCCCCGGGTCTCTTGTTTATTATATTTGCCTTTGCAATCTATTTTCCTTTGCTTTTATTTTCAGGTCTATTAATCCAAAAATACAAAAATACCTTGCTACACCTTATTTTATTTGATGTTCGATCTATCAATCTATTACAACTTTATCCCATCCTTTTGCCAATTTCTGGCGCCGTTACCCAAAAGGGATTGACAACCCCTTTAACACGTCGGGTTGCGATTATTTGTTATTTGTGTGCAGGTGTTGTTCACGTAGTGTTGCTTGGTTCTCCTACTGGTTTGATAACCTTGGTCTCATCACTGAGGGGAAATACCTACCGCCGCTGTGCTGCATCATCCCTTCCTCTTTGGGGAAATACCGACGTAGTTCTAGCAGGCATCAAAAGGAATTTCTGGCACCGTTGCTGGGGAGACATCATCAACATCTACCAGGTTCCTAATCACAAATCCCATCTCCTCGCAATTTACATTATTTGTCATTTTCCTCTCGTTTTCCTCTCCCCCACTTCACAAAACTTTGCCGTTTTATTCGCCCTCTTTTTCGTTCGCCGTTTTCTCGTCAGATCTATCTTTTGCTTGCAATCATGAGTGATTTCGGTATGGCAGCAACAGATGATGGCCTAACTCCTAAGAGTGGATGTACATGCAATCTGGATGCTAAATTTTTTATCTTGGGGCAAGGGAACGTTATGGGAAAAGAACGTATCCAAGAATTTTTCAATTGTGTTGGAAATTTAAGTCTTGATGATGCTCCTATACTTAGAAGGACTAGATCTTATTCGGAAGCTATTTCAGCACTAGTTCTGAAACTTGAAAGTAAATTTATCCGTACTCATCCTACTTTACAAAGATTGTTTTTTGAGCTTCCCATTATAAAAAATCCTAAAGCTAAAAAGTTGGCCACTCTCGTTCTTATGAATGAATTTGACTACATAATACGGGAAGCTAGGGAAATCTTTGACTTTTATGGTATGAATCATGAAAAGCCCGTGATAGATAAAAATCTTTACAATAGTGATTATGCATTAAGACATTTGCTTAGGGATAATCAAATCTTTGATGAGAATCTTAAAATGGAAGTCCCCATTTTAGATGTAATCCAACAAGTTTTCAATAATGTTAATCAACATTACTCTTGGATTGTTGCCGGAAATCAAAGGGGTTATGATGATGGGCAACTTAATAATGCTAAAGTGTCTATGGATAATATGTTCTATGTTGTCTTTGCAAAACCTCTTGATAAAAACACGTCTAAGGAAATTAAGGGGAAGGACAACAATACTTAGATCCTTGCTTTATGCCTAGCTAGGGGCGTGAAACAATAGCGCTTGTTGGGAGGCAACCCAATGAATAAAATTTATTTTTGCTTTTTGCTTTATGTTCTTGAGTGTTTGCACAATTATTCTACTGTTATGATAGTGTTTTTGGTGTTTAATTTAGTGTTTGTGCCAAGCAAAGCCTTTAGGATCATGTTGGGTGATAGTAGATTTGATCTTGCTGAAGAACAGAAACTTTTGCGATCACGAAAATAATTCATTTTTTAACACAAGAGTGATTTTGAGTTGATTCTTTTTGCAGAAGACTAATATACAAATTTTTCACGTGGTACTAATTTTTCAGAATTTTTGGAGTTACAGAAGTATTCGAAATATCCAGATTGCTACAGACTGTTCTGTTTTTGACAGATTCTGTTTTCTTTGCATTGTGTGCTTGTTTTGATGATTCTATGGTTTTCTTTGATGAGTTTTTGCCATAGAAAAGTTGGAATACAGTAGATATAATGCAAGAATAAAATATGAATTGGTTTGCTACAGTACTTATAGTAGTGATTTGCTTTCTTATACTAACGGATCTCACGAAGGTTTTGTTGAGTTTTGTGTGATTGAAGTTTTCAAGTTTTTGGTGATGTTATGATGGATGAAGGAATAAGGAGTAAGAAGAGCCTAAGCTTGGGGATGCCCATGGAATCCCAAGCTATTATCCAAAGAGAAGCAAGCAACTAAGCTTGGGGATGCCCCGAGTGGCATCCCCTCTTTCTTCTAACGACCATCGGTATTTTACTCGAAGCTATATTTTTATTCATCACATACTATGAGTTTTGCTTGGAGCGTCTTGTATGATATGAGTCTTTGCTTGTTTTGCTTTTTATTTTAAGTCTTGAATATTTGCTGGACACACCTATTTGAGAGAGCCAAAATTATGCCATGACTTGTTAGAATTGCTCTGTATGTTTCACTTAAATCTTTATGAGCTATGGAATTGCGCTAGTGCTTCACTTATATCTTCTTGAGCACGATGTGCTTTAGTATTTTTTAAAGAAATTCCCTCTTGCTTCACTTAAATTAATTTGAGAGAAAGAAATATTATGCTCATGATCTTCAGTTATATTTGTTTGACCTTATCAAAAGCAACACATGAAAATTAGTTCCAAAGTGATAGATATCCGAGAAGGATATAATAAAAACTTTCATGAAGATCATTGGACAAAATAAACTTGATTCCTTGTAATAGTTTTGAGATATGATGATGTGATATGTGAGTCATGTTGATGGGTAATTATGCTTTAGTAAGAATATTGGTGTTAAGGTTTGTGATTCCCTATGCAAGCACGAAAGTCAATAGTTATGCAATGAAATTACATCCTACTTGTGGTGCATTATTTGGTGTTAATTATGCTTAATGCTCGCTTATGAGATTATTCGTTTCTTGGTTGGTCGCTTCTCAATCTTTTGCTAGCCTTCATTTTGCACTAAGTATGATCAATACTTGCGCATCCAAAATCCTTTAAACCAGGTTTGCCACATGAGTCCACTATACCTACCTATATGTGGTATTCTTTTGCCATTCTAAGCAAATTTGTATGTGCCATCTCTAATTTTCAAAATAAATTTCTCTTTTGTGTGTTCGTACCGCTCACGAGGCGGTGAGGGGTGGCTAATATTTTCCATGCTAGATGTGTTATTCTCACGATGAGTGTTTATTCACTTGTCATTGCACGAGAGTAAGGCAAAGGTATTAGGGATGCCCAGTCCCGAAATGGAAAATGAATTTACTTTATGTTGTCAAATAATAAATTCCTTGGAAAGTGTTAGTATGGAGGGCACCCGTGGATACGGTTAGCCATGGAAAGTGAAAGTATGGTGGACAAAGGAATAAACTTTATTTTTTGTTTGGGAACCGCCTATGATATATCTAGCATGGAAAGTGTTGGGAACTCTAAGTCGTTTTCGTTGGTGGGAAAAGCATACCTCCCAAAATGTTTTTATCTCTATGTTTTTCGCTTTGAGCTCTAGCACCTCTACAAATCCCTACTTCCCTCAGCGAAGGGCCTTTCTTTTACTTTATGCAATTTTTATTTTTAATTTGAGTATCCATCTTCTCTTATAAAGCACCAACTAGGGGGCACTATGATCGTACTTGAGCATTGGGTGTAGCTAATATGCGAGTGTGTTTCATGAATGGATCAATGATTGAGCATGATGGGCTAGGGATAACTTATTTTAGTGTTGATATTTTGAAAGACATGGTTGCTTGTTGATATGCTTGAGTATTTAAGTTATCATGTCAAAACTAGACTATTGCTTTGAACCATATAAAAGTCCAAATTTCCATGCTATAAAGAAAAGAATATGAGATGACATGTTAGGCAGCATTCCACATCAAAAATTCTATTTTTATCATTTACCTACTCGAGGACGAGCAGGAATTAAGCTTGGGGATGCTGATATGTCTCCAACGTATCTATAATTTTTTATTGTTCCATGCTGTTAAATTATCATTCTTGGATGTTTTACAATCATTTTATAGTCATTTTATATCATTTTTTGGTACTAACCTATTGACATGGTGCCAAGTGCCAGTTGTTGTTTTCTACATGTTTTTTACATCGCAGGAAATCAATACCAAACGGAGTCCAAACGCAGCGAAACTTTTTGTGGATTTTTTTGGACCAGAAGACATCCAGTGGGCCGGAGAAGCACCTGGGGGGTGCTCCGAGGGGACCACAACCCACCAGGGCGCGCCTGGAGGTCCAGGCGCGCCCAAGTGGGTTGTGCCCACCTCGGGTGCCCCCTGAACCGCCTCTTTGCTCTATAAATACCCCAATATTCCAGAAACTCTAGGGGAGTCGACGAAAATCAATTCCTGCCGCCGCAAGTCCAGAACCACCAGATCCAATCTAGACTCGATCACGGAGGGGTGCATCATGTCCATTGGTGCCTCTCCGATGATGCGTGAGCAGTTCTTTGTAGACCTACGGGTCCGTAGTTAGTAGCTAGATGGCTTCCTCTCTCTCGTTTGATTCTCAATACAATGGTCTCTTGGAGATCCATATGATGTAATTCTTTTTGCGATGTGTTTGTTGGGATCGGATGAACTTTGAGTTTATGATCAGATCTATCTTTTTATCCATGAAAGTTATTTGAGTCTTCTTTGATATATTATATGCATGATTGCTTATAGCCTCATATTTCTTATCCGATATTTGGGTTTTGTTTGGCCAACTTGATCTATTTATCTTGCAATGGGAAGAGGTGCTTTGTAATGGGTTCGATCTTACGGTGCTTGATCCCAGTGACAGAAAGGGAAACGACACGTATGTATCGTTGCTATTAAGGATAACAAGATGGGGTCTATTTCTACATAAATAGATCTTGTCTACATCATGTCATCGTTCTTATTGCATTACTCCGTTTCTCCATGAACTTAATACACTAGATGCATGCTGGATAGCAGTCGATGTGTGGAGTAATAGTGGTAGATGCAGGCAGGAGTCGCTCTACTAATCTTGGACGTGATGCCTATATAATGATCATTGCCTAGATATCATCATGATTATTTGAAGTTCTATCAATTGCCCAACAGTAATTTGTTTACCCACCGTTTGCTATTTTTTCGAGAGAAGCCACTAGTGAAACCTACGGCCCTGGGGTATCTTGTTTATTATATTTGCCTTTGCCGTCCATTTTCCTTTGCTCTTATTTTCAGATCTATTAAACCAAAAATACAAAAATACATTGCTGCACTTTATTTTATTTGGCGTTCGATCTATCAATCTATTACAGCTTTATCCCATCCTTCTGCCAATTTCTGGCGCCGTTACCCGAAAGGGATTGACAACCCCTTTAACACGTCGGGTTGCGAGTATTTGTTATTTGTGTGCAGGTGTTGTTTACGTAGTGTTGCTTGGTTCTCCTACTGGTTCGATAACCTTGGTCTCATCACTGAGGGAAATACCTACCGTCGCTGTGCTGCATCATCCCTTCCTCTTTGGGGAAATACCGACGTAGTTCTAGCAGGCATCAACGGCGGCGAAGTTGTTGGTGTAGATCGCCGTCACAATGATGGCCCCGGCGGCGTTCCGGCGCCACCGGGAGAGAGCCCCCTTCATTCTTCTTCTTCCTTGACCTCCCCCCTAGATGGGAGGAGGGTTTCCCCTCTGGTCCATGGCCTCCATGGCGGCGGAGGGGCGGGAGTCCCTCCGAGAGTGGATCTATCTCTCTGTTTCTTTTCTGTTTCATGTTTTGTTTTCTGGCCTTTCACCGTTTCTTAAATTCGCGGAGATCCGTAACTCCGATTTGGATGAAATTTTAACATGATTTTTATCCAGATATAAGCTTCCTTGCGGCCGAAGGACACCTCCAACCGACCTTTGGGGCGGCCACAAGCTTGCCAGGCGCGCCCTGGGTAGGGGGCACGCCCCTAGGGCTTGTGGGGCACTCGGGCATCGTCTCGCGTTGATTCCGCTTCCCAAAAATCACATATATTCCAAAAAAATCTCCGTAAATTTTTGTCGCGTTTAGACTTCGTTTGATATGGATTTTCCGCGAAATAAAAAACATGCAACAAACAGGAACTGACACTTGGCACTGGATCAATATGCTAGTCCCAAAAATAATATAAAAAATTGCCAAAAGTATATGCAAGTTGTAGAATATTGGCATTAAATAATCAAAAATTATAGATACGATGGAGACGTATCAATAGTAAGCAAAGCGTTCTCGAGGACACATGAGAATTCTCGTCTAGTCACGTTGATCATGTTTAGTTGATTTACATTCAATAATTTGATAATTTGATATGTGGGTGGACCGGTGCTAGGGTGTTGTTCTTACTTGAACAATATTATGATTACCACCTCTCGCAAGCATCCGCAACTATAAAAGAATAATTAAGATAAATCTAATCATAGCACGAAACATATGGATCCAAATCAGCTCTTGCAGAATAACACATAAACTAGGGTTTAAGCTTCTGTCACTCTCGCAACCCATCATCTACTTATTACTCCCCAATGCCTTCCCTTAGGCCCAAGTATGGTGAAGTTTCAAGTAGTCGACATTCACATGACACCACTAAAGGAAGAACGACATACATATCATCAAAATATGAACGAATGCCAACTTCACATGATTACTTATAACATGACTTCTCCGATGTCCTAAGAACAAAAGCAACTATTCACAAATCATATCCATGTTCAAGATCAGAAGTGTATTGAATATGCTTAAGGATCTGAACATATAATCTTCCACCAAATAAACAAACTAGCATCAACTACAAGATATAATCAACACTACTAGCAACTCACACGTACCATTCTGAGGTTCTGGGACAAAGATTGAATACAAGAGATGAACTAGGGTTTGAGATGAGATGGTGCTGGTGAAGATGTTAATGAAGATTGGTCCTCCCACGACGAGAGGATCGTTGGTGATGTCGATAACTTTGATTTCCCCCTCCCGGAGGGAAGTATCGCTGACGAAATCGCTCCACTGGGGAGCAAAAGTGCTCCTGCCCAGGTTTCGCCTCGAGACGGTGACGCTTCATTCCAAAAATCTTCTTCTGATTTTTCTAGGGCAAATAGTATCATATAGGAGAAGAAGGGCCCCGAAGGCCTGCTGGTGGGGTCACGAGCTCACCCGACGCGCCCCTTGGGAGGGGGGCAACCTGAGCTCGTGACTCTCAGGTGGGTCCCCTCCTGGTATTTCTTCTGTCAATAGTTGTTATTAATTCCAAAACAATTCTGGGTAAATTTTCAGGTCATTTGGAGCTCCGGAGAATATCTATCTTTGCAGTAGCTTTTTCAGGTCTAGAACTCCAGCTGCCGGCAATCTCCCTCTTCATATGGAACTTGCAGAATAGGAGGGAAAAGGCATTAGAATTGCTTCATAAAGTGAAATAATAATGCAAACCATTATAAATAACAGTAGAAAAACATGATGCAAAATGGCTGTATCAACTATCAACCTGCCGTGGTGGGGAGGTCGGCTCCATCTTCACGCCGTAGCGCGACGGGTTTGGTTACTCCTCCTTGACCCGCGCCGGCGATGGTTGGCGCCAGGCCCATCTGACGGAGCGAGCACTCCGTCATGATCCCCATTTGACGGACGAATTGTTCATCCGTCAAAGCCGCCTCCATGAGGAGCCGCGGGCGCCGCTTCAGCTGTTGCTGTTGTTTCTGGTCCTCCTCGTCGCTGGAGTAGCGGTCCGGACGCCCCCCCCCCCCCCCCACACACACACATACACCAGTTTGTCTACAGTTTGCGGGAAAAACACGTCTGAACCGCCGAGCGGACCGATACAGAACGCCTTGGATGGCAGAACACGTTCGGAGCGAGTGGCCCGAATGTATGCGGACGGTTTGAGAGTTCACGTTAGAGATGCTGTAACCTAGCATTATCCTGCGGCTTTGCCCAAACCAAACAAGCTTACAAATGCCTCTCTCGCTGTCCCAGCCTCCAAACCCTGAGACGGTGAAATGGACATGCGTGTCATTCTCAAGCCTTGCGTTCATACCCACACCTCTCCGAGTTTATTACAGCTGAGGAGTTTATTACAGCTCCGAATAATTGCTGCACGGGCGGTCCGCTTGCTGGCTTATTAGCAAGGAACGGTAGAGAAGAAGGGCGCCACACCACGCAAAAACACCCAAGATGCCCAATTCGGGGAGCCCAACAACCGAACGGCGACGATCGCCATCGCCCAGTCAGGGCAACAGGACAGGGGAGAATCGGCCAATGCGGGTCAAGTGGGTGCACAAGTTCCATTTCTGACGAGAGGGATTGCATCGGTTGGAGGGATCCGAGCTTCTGTTTCCTCAATAGTTTTGGGCCAAATCAAGTTCCCATCACCGTCACTGTTCACTACCTTGTGTGCTAACCGCTGATATTTATCGGGAGAGCGAAAGTAAGGCGTTCCTTGAAACAATGGACGGGCATGGTCCAAGGTTGGTGCGCTGTCCGTCTCCGTCCACGGATTTTTGGGTTATAAAAAGAAAGAGCTAATCATTTCTTTCCCCTAACCTAGATGACCAGCTATCTAGACTAGACTTACATAAGCAACATGATTCTTCGTCTGGTGATCTAGAAGAAGCTTGGGACAATTCCAGTAACAGACGCCAATTTTTGACTATTTGGGTAGTCGGCGACGGTCCTCTGAACTCAATGTTGTCCGGCCAAATTTTACTCCCTCCATCCCATATTAATTGTCGCTGAAACGAATGTTGTACTACCCCTTAGAAGATGTCATGAAAGATTGACAAAATCTTTCATGATTTGCCCGTCCTTTGGACGCAACTTTTTCGGTTGGCTCTCACCGGAGCACTTACTGGTGTGCATCAAACTATGCCAGTAAAGACAAAGGGGGCGACGGGGTCCCGGGATTCCATTGTTTTTGTTATCTCCCTTCTATCATGGTGTGAGCTTGATCCAAGAATGACCTATAAGATAAGAACTCGCAAAAAGAGGCGCCAGCGCACGCTAACCAAAGTGGCCGGCCTCCACAGCGAAGCCAGGTAGACAAATGCACAGGATTTTACCTGTCCGGTGGAAATCTCAGAAAAGGAAATTTGCCCAGACCTAAATCCTGATGTGACGCACACCTATCAAGCATATATGTAGAAGGTCCTGGAGCCCGTTGAAGTTCAGCATTCGGGCTTACTTACTGGAAAGAAGAGGCGCTAAGCATCCTTAAGAGAGGTGATTATCAGCTACAAAACCGTTGCTTAAAGGATATCAGCTACAGATAGTTGCTTCATAAGAACCCAGAAGCTACTTCTCATAATGAACTAACAGGTAAAACGTGCATTATTTCTGCTGCGACATTTGCAGGGAACATCAACATAGATTCAGCAATCCATCAACAAAAAAGAGCAAGCTTGTATGAAGCCCTCAGATCGGAAAGGTAATGTTGTTTGTTAGCCGTTCGCAACGGCGGGCACAACTCACGGACACCAATTTTCCGCTCTTCTAAACTGCAGGTAGGCTTCGTCCGATGCTTCCCCTCCCACGATCATCCGCTCCGACCGAACTGTAAGTAGGGGACAAACCATTACTAACATATTTGCAGGGATATGCGCAGGAAGTTCCAAAAATAAAAATTAACAGCAACTGTTTATTCAAATTTCACTATGCCAATATTTATTGTTTTCCAATTAACATGAGCATTTCCTATCTTGAAAGAGATAAGATCGTCTCCACAAACAACGACCAACTCTAGATATCCATGTAGGAAAGAGATACCACACTAGCAAGGATAGTAAATTAATGAAGCGGCCTAGTGTGGAGCACATCAACTATTATAATTTTTCAGTGGAAAGTACACACATCCTAAGCACACTACTGTAACTCTGTCGACAGAGTGTTGACATTATGCTATCCTGAAACAGACTGGACTGCAGGCAAAAGAAAAGGAGTATGACTTGATAATATTGTCTAACGAAGAGTACATCAGTGTAGTCAGTCCTGTGGAAGGAAGAGGCATGATAACGTTGGGTAAAGAATATTTAAGCAACTTTACTAGCCTTTCTGCACTTCACTGTGGACTTGCAGAAAGTACATCCACGATTCTTCGCTGTACCTACCATTATCCAGTCCTAGCAAAAGTTACATCCATGATTCTTGGTTTTAAGCACAACTTGTTTCCATTAAAGTATCTTAACTCTGTAACTGCACCTGAGTGCAACTGTTTGGATGCACTAAAGAAACAAAGATGATTTGTTCTTTTGTGCTCTCTGCTTGCCCCCAAGCCTACATTCCACGAGTCTTGAAGCACTAAGGCACTATGGTCATTAGTGTAGTGGGTTGTCGAAAATCAGGCCATAGAAGTGCTTTATGAGTTGTTCTTTCCGCTTTTACAGGGAAAAATGAAGCACCCCAGACCACAAATAGCAGGCATGAATGAAAAATAAAATGAGAAGTCAACTTAGATACCTCAATTTCTCAGTCCAACTCTAACTCGTTTAACTATCAGCGATTGGGAATCCATGACCAATCAACTGACTTAATAACTTTGTAGCGAGTTGAGCAATCCCACTCAAGAAAATTTAGTCCTACCGCCCTAGCCAAAATTTCTCATTTCGCAAACTTCCTTCTCGTTTCTCACATAGATGAAGGTGGAATTTATCGATTTAACAGCCTATCCGACACCCAGTGTTCCATCTTATGGATACCTACACCAACATTTTCTGTATAGACTAATATCTTGAGTTTTGACCATCTTTAAGTGGAATGGTACGAAGTGTAAGATTCCATGAAGTTCCAAACCGGCATATCAGCCTCCTTTAAAAGCAGAGTTCTGCGCGTTCCTACATTTAAGTGCACTGATGTAGGATATGCTACTGGTTAAAACAGCCAACATAAAATGACGGTCTCGTATCCGAAACAGTCCACCTAAGCAAATTCTGAAGCAAAGAACATAAATGTTATCAGTGGAAAAATAGCATGAGTATGAAAATTACCCCCAAGTCTGCTCAAGCCCTCATTCGCCGCTTAGGCTTCTTGACAAAGCTCATTTTGAGCTTGTACAGCCGCTTGCTCTTTAATATCTTCTTCTCCGGTAAAGTCAGCTTTTTCTTCACCTTCTTCTCCTTCTTCTCTTTCACATACCTCTTGTCAATCTTATAGACTCCTGGTGTCACGGTAATCCCACGCGCTACTGCCTCCCTGAACAGTGCATTTGAACGATCCCCTAAATTATGACTAGCCAGCTTCTCAATCAGCAGGCTATATGATTTCGTTCCAGGTGCATGCCCGTATCCTTTCATCAGGCGGAACACCTTGACAGCATGCTCAACCCTCTCAATCCCACATAAAACCTTGATGAATCCATAATACGCCTTCCTATCGAGTTTATCTCCAAAACCTGCAGACCGCATCCAAATCATCAACTCATCCCCTTCAGAGATCCTGGCAGCCTGGTACAAGCTCTTGATAAGCACAAGATATGTGTCAGCATCTGGCGAGCATCCCCACTCGCCCATTTGTCGGAACAGGTTCATTGCATCCTCAGTCCTGCGAATCTTACAGAGATTTTTTATCAGCACCCGGAACGTTCCCGCATCCCGGGGAATGCCATTGGCCTCCATGTCAACTAAGAACTTCTCTGCCTCTACAGGCATCCTTAACGGGTCTTTCTTGCGGCAGAGACGGCAGACACAATCAAGAACAGCATTGTAGGCATCCAAACCTGGCTGGAACCCACCATTTCGTGTCTCACCGATCAGCCTTAGCGCATGGTCAAGCTTACCAGCATCAGCATAACCAGATACCAGCAAAGTGCAAATATTGTCATCCGGGAAGATCTCATGAGCGATCTTCTTGACAGCACGCTCTGCAAGCTGTGGGAAGCCCTCGGACGAGAGGGAGGAGACCAGCGAAGTGAGCGCCCCACGGGTGCGAAGCTCCCCAGGCAATTCGTCGAACACCTTGAGCGCGTCCGTGGCGCGCCCAGCTCTCGCCAGATGAAAGAGGTAGGCGTCGACTGTGTCTGGCCCTAGCGCGGAGGGGAACTCCTGAAGGAGCGTGCGGACGGCAGGAAAGTCGCGGCGGCGGGCGAGGTGACGGACGACGAGAGCGAGAGCACCGTCGGAGGGGTGGAGCGAGCGGCGGACGAGGAAGCGGAAGAGGTCAGCGGCGGCGCGCGAGGTGGCGGGAGGGGAGAGGGAGAGCGTCTCGGCGAGGAGCGCGTTGGTAGGGCGGACGTCGGAGAAGTGGAGGGAGAAGTAGGCGTCCGGGGAGGTGGCGGGGGCCGGGGTGGATGAGAGCTTGGTGACCGCGGCGGCGAGGGAGGAGGCGATGGAGGTGGTATCGGTGGTGGAGGAGGGGGTGGGTGTCGTGGAGAGGTGGCGAACCAACGGGGAGGGGGTGCCGGCCGTGGCCGGAGATGGTAGGAGGCGGCGGAGGAGGTGGCGGCGCCACATTTTTGGACGGGAGGAGATCGAGGGAGCGATGAGGGTTAGGGGAGGTTTTCACTTCCACTGGGTGCCAGATCTAAGAGGCGCTACTAGGTGCAATCCCTGACGTTGATCTGAGATCGGCCGGCGAGGACGCAGCACGGGAGCAGTGGCGAACGACTTCCATTCAATCGTGTAAACATGTAAAAAAAAATACTGAATTTTATCCTAGGCTATTTCGAAGGTGTGATATGGGCGTGTTTGATTGACATACTTCCACTAGTTAAGCATGTTTGATCGAGTTAGCCTTCTGTTTGGGTTGTCGCCACACTTGTAAAAGGACTTTTTCATGCAAATTAGACCCCACATGTCATTGACTCGGAAAAAATATGGCAAGATTATCTAAGTGTGGTGAAGTGTGACCTTATTTCTACATCTAACCTTAGCCATGGTAAAAAAAAGTGTAGTGAATGATGGCAGGCTTGAACATTTGAAATAGCCATCGTATAGGAGTATCTCGAAGTGAGTTAGTGAGTGGTTCAGGTTCTAACCTGTCTCGATCCCTCTAGTACTTTGTATATAAAAACGTGAAAACATATATAATATGAATTTTCACTCACATTCCTTTTCTCCTCCCTGCCCACCCCCCCCCCCCTAAATTATTTTTTTCCTCGATGTGGGGATTCAGAGGCGACGACATGGGCAAACAAATGAGCAACAATGGCAATCATGTAGGATGACGCCGCACTAGGGATCTGTCCCAACATTAAGGTTAGCTCTAACCTATTTTTTTTCTCGTGTGATTTGATATAGGATTTGGTCTTGTTGTCTAGGAATTATGATTTTTAAGGTTTTGATGTTGCGAGTTGCTTTGCTGGTCTAGATGCTTGTATACGCTCTTTTCTGATGATGATGGTGATGATTTTCGCGTGCATGTAGAAACCAGCGATGACGTGTTTTCCATAGAGATACATCAACAAGACATTTGTTTTCATGGTGATGAGACTAGAAATCAATCTTCTCTTGAGGAACGTCAGTACCATAATCCAACACCGACTCCAAAATACTCAAACGTTTAGGAAAATGCTATGGCAGGATCAATCCCCCCCCCCCTCTTTGGCGAAATCAAATTTCATATCAAAGGGAGCAACAAACTGAGTGATTTGAAGCAGAAGAGAAGAGAAAACTCGTTTCTGACCTTTTGATTTAGGCCATTGAAGAACACCAGACCCGAACTCATATCCTATTTGGAGATGATTTGCAACATTGTCCTTGAGCGGCAAGTGAAGAGATGAAGAGCTGAAGTAGCCATGGGGCCGAAGGTGGGAGAAATCAAGCTCCCAGACATGCTAAAGCTACCGTCCATGCATGAGGCTACTGTAAGGAGGAAGAACACGAAGAGAAGGAGAAGAAAATAAGGGGGCAACGAATCAGATGACACTATTCAACCACCATAAAATATCGAGGGGCTCTTTTGCAAAGACCTTGACAAGTTTTGGTGGAATGTTTGTCACCAAGTCCATCATCTCCTATGTGTCACAAGTCCATGACACCATCTATCCAATCATATGCGGTCATAAAAAGATAAAGGGCATGAATGACCCACAAATTGCATTTTGAAGACCTAGATGACGATTTTGAAAGTTCAAGGACCTACTTGATACCCCAAGAATAGTTTAGGGACTTATTATGCATTTCACTCCAAAAAATGTATAACTATGTTTTCATCGTAGAGATGTTGAGTACAAAGTATAAGGGTGGGTTTTTTCTTGAGGAAAGAATAACAAAAATAAGGGTTTCAAGTTTTTTCCTATTCGGGAATTGCTTTTTAGAAGAAGTGATGTTCACTGACATTTGAAATGGAAGATACCGACTACTGGTGGAAAAAATATGGAACTAAGCACCCACAATAACTGACATAACTTATGTAATGCACATACATTCATGTTGCCTACACACTCACAATACCTAATTCAAGACTAAAGAAATCACAACAACCATATCGCTTGTTGTTGGAAAAAATCTGCCTCAATGAGACATAGTATTGTCAGACCTAATTTTTAGTTGGTTGGCAAATATCTCCACTAACCACCCAATGCATGGCTGGTTCTCCAATTTAAATCGTGTAACTTATGAAACATCAGATTTGTTGGGGAACATAGTAATTTCAAAATTTTCCTACGCACACGCAAGATCATGGTGATGCATAGCAATGAGAGGGGAGAGTGTCGTCCACGTACCTGATAATCCCCAAGTGCAGGGAATCATCGTAGCAATTCCCAATGGTGGAAGTGATAAGTATGGAGTGTCGAACCCACAAGGAGCTAAAGGTAAGATCAATATTCTCTCAAGTCCTATCTGCCACCAATACGACTCTACGTGCACCGAACGTTTGCTTCCAACTAGAAACGAGAAATAAAACTACGTTGTGGGTATGAAGAGGATAACTTTGCATGATCGGAGAGCTAAAGTATAAAAGTAGGTGATGTTATCATAAAGTTAGAATATATTACTAAATATTATAAATAGCGAGTGTGGAATAATGATGGATCGGTGTGCGGAATTGTCCTAGGCAATTGTTAACAAGACCAGTAGTCGTCATTGCAATTTCATATGAGGGAGAGGCATAAGCTAACATACTTTCTCTTCTTGGATCATATGCACTTATGATTGGAACTCTAGCAAGCATCTGCAACTACTAAAGATCATTAAGGTAAAACCCAACCATAGCATTAAAGTACCAAGTCCCCTTTTATCCCATATGCGACAACCCCCTTACTCGGGTGTATGCTTCTGTCACTCAAGCCACCCACTATAAGCGAATCATGAACGTATTGCAACACCCTACAGCAGGAATCCCTCACGCTTGCGCGACACGGAGGGCACAATAGGACAGCACCAAAATAAAACATACAACTCGTACCAATCTAGATCATCAATCAACCCAAGGACAAAAGATATCTACTAAAAACATCATAAGATGGCAACACATCATTGGATCATAATATGTGGCATAAAGCACCATGTTCAAGTAGGGATTACAGCAGGGTGCGTGAGAGTGAACCACGTAAAAGATATGAGGATGGTGATGATGATGGTGATGTTGATGAAGACGATCACCGCGGCGAAGATTCCCCTCCCGATGGCACTCCGACGCCATCGAGAGAGAGGAGGAGATGTTCTCCCCCTTGTGCTTCCTCCTCCATGGCCTCCCCCCTGGATGGGGAGAGGTTCTCCCTCTGGTCCTTGGCCTTCATGGCGATGATGGCCCCTCCGGGATCCTCCTCCATGGCCTCCGATGATGATGGCCCCCTCCGGTAGGGTGCCAGAGAGGGCCTAGATTGATTTCTCGTGGCTACAGAGGCTTGCGGCGGCAGAACTTCCGATCTAGGTTATTTCCCAAAGGTTTCTGTATTTATAGGAGAAGTTGGCGTTGATTTCACGTCAGGGGGCCTTCGGGGAGTCCACGAGGCAGGGGGGCGCGCCCCAGGGGGGTGGGCACGGCCCCCACCCTCGTGGGGCCCCCGTGACTCCCCTCCGGTAGATTTTTGTTCCAGTATTTTTCATATTTTCCAGAAAAAATCTCCGTTGATTTTCATCGCATTCCGAGAACTTTTATTTCTGCACAAAAACAACACCACTATAGTTCTGCTGAAAACAGCGTCAGTCCGGGTTAGTTCTAATCAAATCATACCAAAATCATATAAAACTATTGTAAACATGGCATGAATACTTCATAAATTATAGATACGTCGGAGACGTATCAGTACCCTCGTAGACCGTTAAGCGGAAGCGTTATGACAACGCGGTTGATGTAGTCGTACGTCTTCACGATCGACCGATCCTCAGTACCGAACGTATGGCACCTCCGCGTTCAGCACACGTTCAGCTCGGTGTCGTCTCGCGAACTCACGATCCAGTAGAGATTCCGGGAAGAGCTTCGTCAGCACGACGGCGTGGTGACGGTGTTGATGAAGTTACCGACGCAGGGCTTCGCCTAAGCACCTCGACGATATGACCGAGGTGGATTATGGTGGAGGGGGGGCACCGCACACGGCTAAGAGATCAATGATCAATAGTTGTCTATGGGGTGCCCCCCTCCCCTGTATATAAAGGAGTGAAGGAGGGGGAGGGCCGGCCCTCTACTATGGCGCGCCCTGGGGAGTCCTACTCCCACCGGGAGTAGGATTCCTCCCCTTCCAAGTAGTAGGAGTAGGAGAGAAGGAAGGGGAAGAGAGAAGAGAAGGAAGGAGGGGGCGCCGCCCCTCCCCCTAGTCCAATTCGGACTAGGCCTTGGGGGGCGCGCGTCCTGCCCTAGGCAGCCCCTCTCTCTCTCCCCTAAAGCCCAATAAGGCCCATATACTCCCCGGCGAATTCCCGTAACTCTCCGGTACTCCGATAAATACCCGAATCACTCGGAACCTTTCTGATGTCCGAATATAGTCATCCAATATATCGATCTTTACGTCTCGACCATTTCGAGACTCCTCGTCATGTCCCCGATCTCATCCGGGACTCCGAACTACCTTCGGTGCATCAAAACACATAAACTCATAATACCGATCGTCACCGAACGTTAAGCGTGCGGACCCTACGGGTTCGAGAACTATATAGACATGACCGAGATACATCTCCGGTCAATAACCAATAGCGGAACCTGGATGCTCATATTGGCTACTACATATTCTACGAAGATCTTTATCGGTCAAACCGCATAACAACATACGTTGTTCCCTTTGTCATCGGTATGTTACTTGCCCGAGATTCGATCGTCGGTATCACCATACCTAGTTCAATCTCGTTACTGGCAAGTCTCTTTACTCGTTCCGTAATGCATCATCCGGCAACTAACTCATTAGTTACATTGCTTGCAAGGCTTATAGTGATGTGCATTACCGAGAGGGCCCAGAGATACCTCTCCGATACTCGGAGTGACAAATCCTAATCTCGATCTATGCCAACTCAACAAGTACCATCGGAGACACCTGTAGAGCACCTTTATAATCACTCAGTTACATTGTGATGTTTGGTAGCACACAAAGTGTTCCTCTGGTATTCGGGAGTTGCATAATCTCATAGTCATAGGAATATGTATAAGTCATGAAGAAAGCAATAGCAACATACTAAACAATCAAGTGCTAAGCTAACATAATGGGTCAAGTCAATCACATCATTCTCTAATGATGTGATCTCGTTAATCAAATGACAACTCATGTCTATGGCTAGGAAACTTAACCATCTTTGATTCAACGAGCTAGTCAAGTAGAGCCATACTAGTGACACTCTGTTTGTCTATGTATTCATACATGTACTAAGTTTCCGGTTAATACAATTCTAGCATGAATAATAAACATTTATCATGATATAAGGAAATATAAATAACAACTTTATTATTGCCTCTAGGGCATATTTCCTTCAGTCTCCCACTTGCACTAGAGTCAATAATCTAGTTCACATCGCCATGTGATTTAACACCAATAGTTCATATCACCATGTGATTAACACCCATAGTTCACATCGCCATGTGACCAACACTCAAAGGGTTTACTAGAGTCAGTAATCTTAGTTCACATCGCCATGTGATTAACACCCAAAGAGTACTAAGGTGTGATCATATTTTGCTTGTGAGAGAAGTTTAGTCGACGGGTCTGCTATATTCAGATCCGTATGTATTTTGCAAATTTCTATGTCAACAATGCTCTGCACGGAGCTACTCTAGCTAATTGCTCCCACTTTCAATAAGTATTTAGATCGAGACTTAGAGTCATCCAGATCGGTGTCAAAGCTTGCATCGACGTAACTCTTTACGACGAACCTTTTGTCACCTCCATAATCGAGAAACATATCCTTATTCCACTAAGGATAATTTTTGACCGCTGTCTAGTGATCTACTCCTAGATCACTATTGTACTCCCTTGTTAAACTCAGTGTAGGGTATACAATAGATCTGGTACACAGCATGGCATTCTTTATAGAACCTATGGCTGAGGCATAGGGAATGACTTTCATTCTCTTTCTATCTTCTGCCGTGGTCGGGCTTTGAGTCTTACTCAATTTCACACCTTGCAACACAGGCAAGAACTCTTTCTTTGACTGTTTCATTTTGAACTACTTCAAAATCTTGTCAAGGTATGTACTCATTGAAAAATCTTATCAAGCGTCTTGATCTATCTCTATAGATCTTGATGCTCAATATGTAAGCAACTTCACCGAGGTCTTTCTTTGAAAAAACTCCTTTCAAATACTCCTTTATGCTTTCCAGAAAATTCTACATTATTTTCGATCAACAATATGTCATTCACATATATTTATCAGAAATGTTGTAGTGCTCCCACTCACTTTCTTGTAAACACAGGCTTCACCGCAAGTCTGTATAAAACTATATGCTTTGATCAACTCATCAAAGCGTATATTCCAACTCCGAGATGCTTGCACCAGTCCATACATGGATCGCTGGAGCTTGCACATTTTGTTAGCATCCTTTGGATCGATAAAACCTTCAGGTTGCATCATATACAACTCTTCTTCCAGAAATACATTCAGGAATGCAGTCTTTACATCCATTTGCCAAATTTCATAATCATAAAATGCGGCAATTGCTAACATGATTCGGACGGACTTAAGCATCGCTACGGGTGAGAAGGTCTCATCATAGTCAACTCCTTGAACTAGTCGAAAACCTTTTGCAACAAGTCAAGCTTTGTAGACAGTAACATTACTGTCAGCGTCAGTCTTCTTCTTGAAGATCCATTTATTTTCGATGGCTTGCTGATCATCGGGCAAGTCAACCAAAGTCCACACTTTGTTCTCATACATGGATCCCATCTCAGATTTCATGGCTTCAAGCCATTTCGCGGAATCTGGGCTCATCATCGCTTCCTCATAGTTCGTAGGTTCGTCATGGTCAAGTAACATGACCTCCAGAACAGGATTACCGTACTACTCTGGTGCGGATCTCACTCTGGTTGACCTACGAGGTTCGGTAGTAACTTGATCTGAAGTTACATGATCATCATCATTAGCTTCCTCACTAATTGGTGTAGGAGTCACAGGAACATATTTCTGTGATGAACTACTTTCCAATAAGGGAGCAGATACAGTTATCTCATCAAGTTCTACTTCCCTCCCACTCACTTCTTTCGAGAAAAACTCCCTCTCTAGAAAGGATCCATTCTTAGCAACAAATGTCTTGCCTTCGGATATGTGATAGAAGGTGTACCCAACAGTCTCCTTTGGGTATCCTATGAAGACACATTTCTCCGATTTGGGTTCGAGCTTATCAGGTTGAAGCTTTTTCACATAAGCATCGCAGCCCCAAACTTTAAGAAATGACAACTTTGGTTTCTTGCCAAACCACAGTTCATATGGTGTCATCTCAACGGATTTAGATGGTGCCCTATTTAACGTGAATGCAGCTGTCTCTAATGCATAACCCCAAAACGATAGTGGTAAATTGGTAAGAGACATCATAGATTGCACCATATCTAATAAAGTACGGTTACGATGTTCGGACACACCATTACGCTGTGCTGTTCCAGGTGGTGTGAGTTGCGAAACTATTCCGCATTGTTTCAAATGAAGACTAAACTCGTAACTTAAATATTCTCCTCCATGATCAGATCGTAGAAACTTTATTTTCTTGTTACGATGATTTTTCACTTCACTCTGAAATTATATGAACTTTTCAAATGTTTCAGACTTATGCTTTATCAAGTAGATATACCCATATCTGCTCAAATCATCTGTGAAGGTCAGAAAATAACGATATCGGCCGCGAGCCTCAACACTCATCAGATCGCATACATCAGTATGTATTATTTTCAATAAGTCAGTTGCTCGCTCCATTGTTCCGGAGAACGGAGTCTTAGTCATCTTGCCCATAAGGCATGGTTCACAAACATCAAGTGATTCATAATCAAGTGATTCCAAAATCCCATCAGCATGGAGTTTCTTCATGCGCTTTACACCAATATGACCTAAATGGCAGTGCCACAAATAAGTTGCACTATCATTATTAACTTTGCATCTTTTGGCTTCAATATTATGAATATGTGTATCACTACGATCGAGAAACAAACCATTTTCATTAGGTGTATGGCCATTGAAGGTTTTATTCATGTAAACAGAACAACAATTATTCTCTGACTTTAAAGAATAACCGTATTGCAATAAACATGATCAAATCATATTCATGCTTAACGCAAACACCAAATAACATTTATTTAGGTTCAACACTAATCCCGAAAGTATAGGGAGTGTGCGATGATGATCATATCAATCTTGGAACCACTTCCAACACACATCGTCACTTCACCCTTAACTAGTCTCTGTTCATTCTGCAACTCCCATTTCGAGTTACTAATCTTAGCAACTGAATTAGTATCAAATACCGAGGGGTTGCTATAAACACTAGTAAAGTACACATCAATAACATGTATATCAAATATACCTTTGTTCACTTTGCCATCCTTCTTATCTGCCAAATACTTGGGGCAGTTCTACTTCCAGTGACCAGTCCCTTTGCAGTAGAAGTACTTAGTCTCAGGCTTAGGTCCAGACTTGGGCTTCTTCACTTGAGCAGCAACTTGCTTGTCGTTCTTCTTGAAGTTCCCCTTCTTCCCTTTGCCATTTTCTTGAAACTAGTGGTCTTGTCAACCATCAACATTTGATGCTCTTTCCTGATTTCTACCTTCGCCGATTTTAGCATTGCGAAGAGCTCAGGAATTACTTTCGTCATCCCTTGCATATTATAGTTCATCACGAAGTTCTAGTAACTTGGTGATAGTGACTAGAGAACTTTGTCAATTACTATCTTATCTATAAGATTAACTCCCACTTGATTCAAGCAATTGTAGTACCCAGACAATCTGAGCACATGCTCACTGGTTGAGCTATTCTCCTCCATCTTGTAGGCAAAGTACTTGTCAAAGGTCTCATACCTTTCGACATGGGCACGAGTCTGAAATACTAATTTCAACTCTTGGAACATCTTATATGCTCTGTGGCGTTTCAAAAACATCTTTGAAGCCCCGATTCTAAGCCGTAAAGCATGGTGCACTAAACTATCAAGTAGTCATCATATCGAGCTTGCCAAACGTTCATAACGTCTGCATTTGCTCCTGCAATCGGTCTGTCACCTAGCGGTGCATCAAGGACATAATTCTTCTGTGCAGCAATGAGGATAATCCTCAGATCACGAATCCAATCCGCATCATTGCTACTAACATCTTTCAACTTAGTTTTCTCTAGGAACATATCAAAAATAAAACAGGGGAGCAAAACGCGAGCTATTGATCTACAACATAGATATGCTAATACTACCAGGACTAAGTTCATGATAAATTAAAGTTCAATTAATCATATTACTTAAGAACTCCCACTTAGATAGACATCCATCTAATCATCTAAGTGATCACGTGATCCAAATCAACTAAACCATAACCGATCATCACGTAAAATGGAGTGGTTTTCAATGGTGAACATCACTATGTTGATCATATCTACTATATGATTCACGTTCGACCTTTCGGTCTCAGTGTTCCGAGGCCATATCTGCATATGCTAGGCTCGTCAAGTTTAACCCGAGTATTCCGCGTGTGCAAAACTGGCTTGCACCCGATGTATAAGAACGTTGAGCTTATCACACCCGATCATCACGTGGTGTCTCGGCACGACGAACTTTGGCAACGGTGCATACTCAGGGAGAACACTTGTACCTTGAAATTTTTAGTGAGAGATCATCTTATAATGCTACCGTCAATCAAAGCAGAATAAGATGCATAAAGGATAAACATTACATGCAATCAATATAAGTGATATGATATGGCCATCATCATCTTGTGCCTTTGATCTCCATCTCCAAAGCACCCTCATGATCACCATCGTCACCGGCGCGACACCTTGATCTCCATCGCAGCATTGTTGTCGACTCGCCAACTATTGCTTCTATGACTATCGCTACCGCTTAGTGATAAAGTAAAGAAATTACAGGGCGATTGCATTGCATACAATAAAGCAACAACCATATGGCTCCTGCCAGTTGCCGATAACTTCATTACAAAACATGATCATCTCATACAATAAAATATAGCATCATGCCTTGACCATATCACATCACAACATGCCCTGCAAAAACAAGTTAGACGTACTCTACTTTGTTGTTGCAAGTTTTACGTGGCTGCTACGGGCTGAGCAAGAACCGTTCTTACCTACGCATCAAAACCACAACGATATTTCGTCAAGTTAGTGTTGTTTTAACCTTCAACAAGGACCTTGTGTAGTCACACTCGGTTCAACTAAAGTTGGAGAAATTGACACCCGCCAGCCACCTGTGTGCAAAGCACATCGGTAGAACTAGTCTCGCGTAAGCGTACGCGTAATGTCGGTCCGGGCCGCTTCATCCAACATTACCGCCGAACCAAAGTATGACATGCTGGTAAGCAGTATGACTTGTATCACCCACAACTCACTTGTGTTCTACTCGTGCATATAACATCTACGCATAAACCTGGCTCGGATGCCACTGTTGGGGAACGTAGTAATTTCAAAATTTTCCTACGCACACGCAAGATCATGGTGATGCATAGCAACGAGAGGGGAGAGTGTCGTCCATGTACCCTCATAGACCGTTAAGCGGAAGCGTTATGACAACGCGGTTGATGTAGTCATACGTCTTCATGATCGACCGATCCTCAGTACCGAACGTATGACACCTCCGCATTCAGCACACGTTCAGCTCGGTGACGTCCTGCGAACTCACGATCCAGTAGAGCTTCCGGGAAGAGCTTCATCAGCACGACAGCGTGGTGACGGTGTTGATGAAGTTACCGACGCAGGGCTTTGCCTAAGCACCGCTACGATATGACCGAGGTGGATTATGGTGGAGGGGGGCACCGCACACGTCTAAGAGATCAATGATCAATAGTTGTCTAAGTAGGAGAGAAGGAAGGGGAAGAGAGAAGAGAAGGAAGGACGGGACGCCGCCCCTCCCCCTAGTCCAATTTGGACTAGGCCTTGGGGGGCGCGCGACCTGCCCTAGGCAGCCCCTCTCTCTCTCCCCTAAAGCCCAATAAGGCCCATATACTCCCCGGCGAATTCCCGTAACTCTCCGGTACTCCGATAAATACCCGAATCACTCGGAACCTTTCTGATGTCCGAATTGAAGGAAATATGCCCTAGAGGCAATAATAAAATATTATTTATTTCCTTATATCATGATAAATGTTTATTATTCATGCTAGAATTGTATTAACCGGAAACATAATACATGTGTGAATACATAGACAAACAGAGTGTCACTAGTATGCCTCTACTTGACTAGCTCATTAATCAAAGATGGTTATGTTTCCTAGCCATAGACATGAGTTGTCATTTGATTAACGGGATCACCTCATTAGGAGAATGACGTGATTGACTTGACCCATTCCGTTAGCTTAGCATTCGATCGTTTAGTATGTTGCTATTGCTTTCTTCATGACTTATACATGTTCCTATGACTATGAGATTATGCAACTCCCGTTTACCGGAGGAACACTTTGTGTGCTATCAAACGTCACAACGTAACTGGGTGATTATAAAGGTGCTCTACAGGTGTCTCCAAAGGTACTTGTTGGGTTGGCGTATTTCGAGATTAGGATTTGTCACTCCGATTGTCGGAGAGGTATCTCTGGGCCCACTCGGTAATGCACATCACTATAAGCCTTGCAAGCATTGTGACTAATGAGTTAGTTGCGGGATGATGTATTATGGAACGAGTAAAGAGACTTGCCGGTAACGAGATTGAACTAGGTATCGAGATACCGACGATCGAATCTCGGGCAAGTAACATACCGATGACAAAGGGAACAACGTATGTTGTTATGCGGTCTGACCGATAAAGATCTTCGTAGAATATGTGGGAACCAATATGAGCATCCAGGTTCCGCTATTGGTTATTGACCGGAGAGGTGTCTCGGTCATGTCTACATAGTTCCCGAACCCGTAGGGTCCGCACGCTTAAAGTTACGATGACAGTTATATTATGAGTTTATATGTTTTGATGTACCGAAGGTTGTTCGGAGTCCCGGATGTGATCACGGACATGACGAGGAGTCTTGAAATGGTCGAGACATAAAGATTGATATATTGGAAGCCTATGTTTGGACATCGGAAGTGTTCCGGGTGAAATCGGGATTTTTTCGGAGTACGGGGAGGTTACCGGAACCCCACGGTAACTTAATGGGCCTTAGTGGGCCTAGGTGGAAGAGAGGAGAGGAGGCTAGGGCAGGGCCGCGCCCCCCTTCCCCCCCAGTCCGAATAGGACAAGGAGAGGGGGGCGGCGCCCCCCTTCCTTCCTCCCCTCCACCTCTTCCCCTCTTCCACTCCTAGTCCAACAAGGAAAGGGGGGGAGTCCTACTACCGGTAGGAGTAGGACTCCTCCTGGCGCGCCACACCTCCTAGGCCGGCGGCCTCCCCCTTGCTCCTTTATATACGGGGGCAGTGGGGCACCTCTAGACACACAATTGATATACGATATTTTAGCCGTGTGCGGTGCCCCCCTCCACCATATTACACCTCGATAATATCGTAGCGGAGCTTAGGCGAAGCCCTGGGTCGGTAGAACATCATCATCGTCACCACGCCATCGTGCTGACGAAACTCTCCCTCAACACTCGGCTGGATCGGAGTTCGAGGGACGTCATCGAGCTGAACGTGTGCTGAACTCGGAGGTGCCGTGCGTTCGGTACTTGATCGGTCGGATCGTGAAGACGTACGACTACATCAACCGCGTTGTGTTAACGCTTCCGCTTTCGGTCTACGAGGGTACGTGGACAACACTCTCCCCTCTCGTTGCTATGCATCACCATGATCTTGCGTGTGCGTAGGAATTTTTTTGAAATTACTACGTTCCCCAACAGTGGTATCAGAGCCTGGTTTTATGCGTTGATGCTATGCACGAGTAGAACACAAGTGAGTTGTGGGCGATATAAGTCATACTGCTTACCAGCATGTCATACTTTGGTTCGGCGGTATTGTGAGATGAAGCGGCCCGGACCGACATTACGCGTACGCTTACGCGAGACTGGTTTCACCGTTGCGAGCACTCGTTGCTTAAAGGTGACTGGTGGGTGTCTGTCTCTCTCACTTTAGTTGAACCGAGTGTGGCTACGCCCGGTCCTTGCAAAGGTTAAAACAACACCAACTTGACAAACTATCGTTGTGGTTTGGATGCGTAGGTAAGAACGGTTCTTGCTAAGCCCGTAGCAGCCACGTAAAACTTGCAACAACAAAGTAGAGGACGTCTAACTTGTTTTTGCAAGGCATGTTGTGATGTGATATGGTCAAGACATGATGCTATATTTTATTGTATGAGATGATCATGTTTTGTAACCGAGTTATCGGCAACTGGCAGGAGCCATATGGTTGTCGCTTTATTGTATGCAATGCAATCGCCATGTAATTGTTTTACTTTATCACTAAGCGGTAGCGATAGTCGTAAAAGCAATAAGTTGGCGAGACGACAACGATACTACGATGGAGATCAAGGTGTCGCGCCGGTGACGATGGTGATCATGACGGTGCTTCGGAGATGGAGATCACAAGCACAAGATGATGATGGCCATATCATATCACTTATATTGATTGCATGTGATGTTAATCTTTTATGCATCTTATCTTGCTTTGATTGACGGTAGCATTATAAGATGATCTCTCACTAAAATTTCAAGATAAAAGTGTTCTCCCTGAGTATGCACCGTTGCGAAAGTTCTTCGTGCTGAGACACCACGTGATGATCGGGTGTGATAGGCTCTACGTTCAAATACAACGGGTGCAAAACAGTTGCACACGCGGAATACTCAGGTTAAACTTGACGAGCCTAGCATATGCAGATATGGCCTCGGAACACGGAGACCGAAAGGTCGAGCGTGAATCATATAGTAGATATGATCAACATAGTGATGTTCACCATTGAAACTACTCCATCTCACGTGATGATCGGACATGGTTTAGTTGATTTGGATCACGTAATCACTTAGATGATTAGAGGGATGTCTATCTAAGTGGGAGTTCTTAAGTAATATGATTAATTGAACTTGAATTTATCATGAACTTAGTACCTGATAGTATCTTGCTTGTCTATGTTAATTGTAGATAAATGGCCCGTGCTGTTGTTCCGTTGAATTTTAATGCGTTCCTTGAGAAAGCAAAGTTGAAAGATGATGGTAGCAATTACACGGACTGGGTCCGTAACTTGAGGATTATCCTCATTGCTGCACAGAAGAATTACGTCCTGGAAGCACCGCTAGGTGCCAGGCCTCCTGCAAGAGCAACACCAGAAGTTATGAACGTCTGGCAGAGCAAAGCTGATGACTACTCGATAGTTCAGTGTGCCATGCTTTACGGCTTAGAACCGGGTCTTCAACGACGTTTTGAACGTCATGGAGCATATGAGATGTTCCAGGAGTTGAAGTTAATATTTCAAGCAAATGCCCGGATTGAGAGATATGAAGTCTCCAATAAGTTCTACAGCTGCAAGATGGAAGAGAATAGTTCTGTCAGTGAGCATATACTCAAAATGTCTGGGTATAATAATCACTTGATTCAACTGGGAGTTAATCTTCCGGATGATAGCGTCATTGACAGAATTCTTCAATCACTGCCACCAAGCTACAAGAGCTTCGTGATGAACTATAATATGCAAGGGATGAATAAGACAATTCCCGAGCTCTTCGCAATGCTAAAGGCAGCGGAGGTAGAAATCAAAAAGGAGCATCAAGTGTTGATGGTCAGTAAGACCACTAGTTTCAAGAAAAAGGGCAAAGGGAAGAAGAAGGGGAACTTCAAGAAGAACAGCAAGCAAGTTGCTGTTCAGGAGAAGAAACCCAAGTCTGGACCTAAGCCTGAAACTGAGTGCTTCTACTGCAAGCAGACTGGTCACTGGAAGCGGAACTGCCCCAAGTATTTGGCGGATAAGAAGGATGGCAAGGTTAACAAAGGTATATGTGATATACATGTTATTGATGTGTACCTTACTAATGCTCGCAGTAGCACCTGGGTATTTGATACTGGTTCTGTTGCTAATATTTGCAACTCGAAACAGGGGCTACGGATTAAGCGAAGATTGGCTAAGGACGAGGTGACGATGCGCGTGGGAAATGGTTCCAAAGTCGATGTGATCGCCGTCGGCACGCTACCTCTACATCTACCTTCGGGATTAGTTTTAGACCTAAATAATTGTTATTTGGTGCCAGCGTTGAGCATGAACATTATATCTGGATCTTGTTTGATGCGAGACGGTTATTCATTTAAATCAGAGAATAATGGTTGTTCTATTTATATGAATAATATCTTTTATGGTCATGCACCCTTGAAGAGTGGTCTATTTTTAATGAATCTCGATAGTAGTGACACACATATTCATAATGTCGAAGCCAAAAGATGCAGAGTTGATAATGACAGTGCAACTTATTTGTGGCACTGCCGTTTAGGTCATATCGGTGTAAAGCGCATGAAGAAACTCCATACTGATGGACTTTTGGAATCACTTGATTATGAATCACTTGGTACTTGCGAACCGTGCCTCATGGGCAAGATGACTAAAACACCGTTCTCCGGAACTATGGAGAGAGCAACAGATTTATTGGAAATCATACATACAGATGTATGTGGTCCGATGAATATTGAGGCTCGTGGCGGATATCGTTATTTTCTCACCTTCACAGATGATTTGAGCAGATATGGGTATATCTACTTAATGAAACATAAGTCTGAAACATTTGAAAAGTTCAAAGAATTTCAGAGTGAAGTTGAAAATCATCGTAACAAGAAAATAAAATTTCTACGATCTGATCGTGGAGGAGAATATTTGAGTTATGAGTTTGGTCTTCATTTGAAACAATGCGGAATAGTTTCGCAACTCACGCCACCCGGAACACCACAGCGTAATGGTGTGTCCGAACGTCGTAATCGTACTTTACTAGATATGGTGCGATCTATGATGTCTCTTACTGATTTACCGCTATCGTTTTGGGGTTATGCTTTAGAGACGGCTGCATTCACTCTAAATAGGGCACCATCAAAATCCGTTGAAACGACACCTTATGAACTATGGTTTGGCAAGAAACCAAAGTTGTCGTATCTTAAAGTTTGGGGTTGCGATGCTTATGTGAAGAAACTTCAACCTGATAAGCTCGAACCTAAATCGGAGAAATGTGTCTTCATAGGATACCCAAAGGAGACTGTTGGGTACACCTTCTATCACAGATCCGAAGGCAAGACATTCGTTGCTAAGAATGGATCCTTTCTAGAGAAGGAGTTTCTCTCGAAAGAAGTGAGTGGGAGGAAAGTAGAACTTGATGAGGTAACTGTACCTGCTCCCTTATTGGAAAGTAGATCATCACAGAAACCAGTTTCTGCGACACCTACGCCAATTAGTGGGGAAGTTAATGATAATGATCATGAAACTTCAGATCAAGTTATTACTGAACCTCGTAGGTCAACCAGATTAAGATCCGCACCAGAGTGGTACGGTAATCCTGTTCTGGAGGTTATGTTACTAGACCATGACGAACCTACGAACTATGAAGAAGCGATGGTGAGCCCAGATTCCGCAAAATGGCTTGAGGCCATGAAATCCGAGATGGGATCCATGTATGAGAACAAAGTATGGACTTTGGTTGACTTGCCCGATGGTCGGCAAGCCATTGAAAATAAATGGATCTTCAAGAAGAAGACTGACGCTGATGGTAATGTTACTGTCTATAAAGCTCGACTTGTTGCGAAAGGTTTTCGACAAGTTCAAGGGATTGACTACGATGAGACCTTCTCACCCGTAGCGATGCTTAAGTCTGTCCGAATCATGTTAGCAATTGCCGCATTTTATGATTATGAAATTTGGCAAATGGATGTAAAAACTGCATTCCTGAATGGATTTCTGGAAGAAGAGTTGTATATGATGCAACCGGAAGGTTTTATCGATCCAAAGGGAGCTAACAAAGTGTGCAAGCTCCAGCGATCCATTTATGGACTGGTGCAAGCCTCTCGGAGTTGGAATAAACGCTTTGATAGTGTGATCAAAGCATTTGGTTTTATACAGACTTTTGGAGAAGCCTGTATTTACAAGAAAGTGAGTGGGAGCTCAGTAGCATTTCTGATATTATATGTGGATGACATATTGCTGATTGGAAATGATATAGAATTTCTGGATAGCATAAAGGGATACTTGAATAAGAGTTTTTCAATGAAAGACCTCGGTGAAGCTGCATATATATTAGGCATTAAGATCTATAGAGATAGATCAAGACGCTTAATTGGACTTTCACAAAGCACATACCTTGACAAAGTTTTGAAGAAGTTCAAAATGGATCAAGCAAAGAAAGGGTTCTTGCCTGTACTACAAGGTGTGAGATTGAGTAAGACTCAATGCCCGACCACTGCAGAAGATAGAGAGAAGATGAAAGATGTTCCCTATGCTTCAGCCATAGGCTCTATCATGTATGCAATGCTGTGTACCAGACCTGATGTGTGCCTTGCTATAAGTTTAGCAGGGAGGTACCAAAGTAATCCAGGAGTGGATCACTGGACAGCGGTCAAGAACATCCTGAAATACCTGAAAAGGACTAAGGATATGTTTCTCGTTTATGGAGGTGACAAAGAGCTCATCGTAAATGGTTACGTTGATGCAAGCTTTGACACTGATCCGGACGATTCTAAATCGCAAACCGGATACGTATTTACATTGAACGGTGGAGCTGTCAGTTGGTGCAGTTCTAAGCAAAGTGTCGTGGCGGGATCTACGTGTGAAGCGGAGTACATAGCTGCTTCGGAAGCAGCAAATGAAGGAGTCTGGATGAAGGAGTTCATATCCGATCTAGGTGTCATACCTAGTGCATCGGGACCAATGAAAATCTTTTGTGACAATACTGGTGCAATTGCCTTAGCAAAGGAATCCAGATTTCACAAGAGAACCAAGCACATCAAAAGACGCTTCAATTCCATCCGGGATTTAGTCCAGGTGGGAGACATAGAAATTTGCAAGATACATACGGATCTGAATGTTGCAGACCCGTTGACTAAGCCTCTTCCACGAGCAAAACATGATCAGCACCAAGACTCCATGGGTGTAAGGATCATTACTGTGTAATCTAGATTATTGACTCTAGTGCAAGTGGGAGACTGAAGGAAATATGCCCTAGAGGCAATAATAAAGTATTATTTATTTCCTTATATCATGATAAATGTTTATTATTCATGCTAGAATTGTATTAACCGGAAACATAATACATGTGTGAATACATAGACAAACAGAGTGTCACTAGTATGCCTCTACTTGACTAGCTCGTTAATCAAAGATGGTTATGTTTCCTAGCCATAGACATGAGTTGTCATTTGATTAACGGGATCACCTCATTAGGAGAATGACGTGATTGACTTGACCCATTCCGTTAGCTTAGCACTCGATCGTTTAGTATGTTGCTATTGCTTTCTTCATGACTTATACATGTTCCTATGACTATGAGATTATGCAACTCCCGTTTACCGGAGGAACACTTTGTGTGCTACCAAACGTCACAACGTAACTGGGTGATTATAAAGGTGCTCTACAGGTGTCTCCAAAGGTACTTGTTGGGTTGGCGTATTTCGAGATTAGGATTTGTCACTCCGATTGTCGGAGAGGTATCTCTGGGCCCACTCGGTAATGCACATCACTATAAGCCTTGCAAGCATTGTGACTAATGAGTTAGTTGCGGGATGATGTATTACGGAACGAGTAAAGAGACTTGCCGGTAACGAGATTGAACTAGGTATCGAGATACCGACGATCGAATCTCGGGCAAGTAACATACCGATGACAAAGGGAACAACGTATGTTGTTATGCGGTCTGACCGATAAAGATCTTCGTAGAATATGTGGGAACCAATATGAGCATCCAGGTTCCGCTATTGGTTATTGACCGGAGAGGTGTCTCGGTCATGTCTACATAGTTCTCGAACCCGTAGGGTCCGCACGCTTAAAGTTACGATGACAGTTATATTATGAGTTTATATGTTTTGATGTACCGAAGGTTGTTCGGAGTCCCGGATGTGATCACGGACATGACGAGGAGTCTCGAAATGGTCGAGACATAAAGATTGATATATTGGAAGCCTATGTTTGGACATCGGAAGTGTTCCGGGTGAAATCGGGATTTTTCCGGAGTACCGGGAGGTTACCGGAACCCCCCGGTAACTTAATGGGCCTTAGTGGGCCTAGGTGGAAGAGAGGAGAGGAGGCTAGGGCAGGGCCGCGCCCCCCTTCCCCCCAGTCCGAATAGGACAAGGAGAGGGGGGGCGGCGCCCCCCTTCCTTCCTCCCCTCCACCTCTTCCCCTCTTCCACTCCTAGTCCAACAAGGAAAGGGGGGAGTCCTACTCCCGGTAGGAGTAGGACTCCTCCTGGCGCGCCACACCTCCTAGGCCGGCGGCCTCCCCCTTGCTCCTTTATATACGGGGGCAGGGGGGCACCTCTAGACACACAATTGATATACGATATTTTAGCCGTGTGCGGTGCCCCCCTCCACCATATTACACCTCGATAATATCGTAGCGGAGCTTAGGCGAAGCCCTGCGTCGGTAGAACATCATCATCGTCACCACGCCGTCGTGCTGACGAAACTCTCCCTCAACACTCGGCTGGATCGGAGTTCGAGGGACGTCATCGAGCTGAACGTGTGCTGAACTCAGAGGTGCCGTGCGTTCGGTACTTGATCAGTCGGATCGTGAAGACGTACGACTACATCAACCGCGTTGTGTTAACGCTTCCGCTTTCGGTCTACGAGGGTACGTGGACAACACTCTCCCCTCTCGTTGCTATGCATCACCATGATCTTGCGTGTGCGTAGGAATATTTTTGAAATTACTACATTCCCCAACACGAATATAGTCGTCCAATATATCGATCTTTACGTCTCGATCATTTCGAGACTCCTCGTCATGTCCCTGATCTCATCCGGGACTCCGAACTACCTTCGGTGCATCAAAACACATAAATTCATAATACCGATCGTCACCGAACGTTAAGCGTGCGGACCCTACGGGTTCGAGAACTATGTAGACATGACCGAGATACATCTCCGATAAATAACCAATAGCGGAACCTGGATGCTCATATTGGCTCCTACATATTCTACGAAGATCTTTATCGGTCAAACCGCATAACAACATACGTTGTTCCCTTTGTCATCGGTATGTTACTTGCCCGAGATTCGATCGTCGGTATCACCATACCTAGTTCAATCTCGTTACCGGCAAGTCTCTTTACTCGTTCCGTAATGCATCATCCCGCAACTAACTCATTAGTTACATTGCTTGCAAGGCTTATAGTGATGTGCATTACCGAGAGGGCCCAGAGATACCTCTCCGATACTTGGAGTGACAAATCCTAATCTCGATCTATGCCAACTCAACAAGTACCATCGGAGACACCTGTAGAGCACCTTTATAATCACCCAGTTACGTTGTGACGTTTGGTAGCACACAAAGTGTTCCTCTGGTATTCGGGAGTTGCATAATCTCATAGTCATAGGAACATGTATAAGTCATGAAGAAAGCAATAGCAACATACTAAACGATCAAGTGCTAAGCTAACGGAATGGGTAAAGTCAATCACATCATTCTCTAATGATGTGATCCCGTTAATCAAATGACAACTCATGTCTATGGCTAGGAAACTTAACCATCTTTGATTCAACGAGCTAGTCAAGTAGAGGCATACTAGTGACACTTTGTTTCTCTATGTATTCACACATGTACTAAGTTTCCGGTTAATACAATTCTAGCATGAATAATAAATATTTATCATGATATAAGGAAATATAAATAACACCTTTATTATTGCCTCTAGGGCATATTTCCTTCAAGATTAACTTGCATACTTGGGAATGCCTATTTCCAACCGGATGTTGACTATCGTGGATTTCAATCCCAGTGGGGAAAGGGTGGCGGCTAAGGCAAGGAAAATTGTTGGCCTCCGGACGGAGACTAACCCTTGTTAACGATTGCCTAACTAACATCCCCATGTATTTGATGGGATTTTACCTCCTACAAGATGGGGTGAATGATAAAATGGATAAGGTGTGATCTCATTTCTTTTGGTAAAAAGGAAAGGGGTAAAACATACCATATCGTAAATTGGGCGACCATTAACGATTGCTTAGCGAACATTCCTACGTTCATCATGGGTTTCTACCTCCTCCAGGGCGGTAATCATAAGCAACTAGATAGGGTGAGATCCAGATTCTTCTAGGCGAAGGAGCTAGGGAAACAAAAATACCATATGTTTAAGTGGCCGGTTATTTATTCACCAAAGGAAATGGGTGGTCTCGATGTGATCAATTCCAAAATCATGAATTGGTGTTTGATCACGAAATGGGCATGGAAGATTATTATTGTCCAGGGTGGCCTCTAGCTAGACATTTTCAAAAGAAAATACCTTGTTGAGGGGGCACGGAGTTTAGGACAAATGTGAAGTTGTCCCAATTTGCAAAGGGGGTTCGGAAAGTGCAATTTTTATTGCGCCTAGGGACAAGTTTGAGATTAGAAAAGGTAGGATACCGTGCTTTTTCTTAGAGACGTGGTGTGGGGAGGCGCCCCTTAGTGATTCGTTCCTTAGGCTTTTTGCCATTGCAGAAAACCAAAATGCTAAAGTGCCGGATGTGTGGGTGCAAGGTTGATGGGAACCTACAATTAGGCGGCTGTCGGGGTCCCAAGAAGCACAAGAGTGGGAGGGGCTTAGCAGCGCCATCGCTGATACTGGAATCACCACTTGGCATGACGTGTTCAGATGGCGCCTAGAGCAATCTGGAAGCTTTTCTGTTGGTTCCCTCTACAAAGACATTTTTTGTTCAACAACTCCATGTAATTTAAGTGGGATTTGGCAAGCAAGAATTCCGTCCAAAATTAAAAATTTCCTTTGGCAAGTAGCTAGAGGTAGGATCCCAAGTGGGGACCAGGTGCTAAACGGCATGGACCTGGCGACGGGAAATGTATCTGGTGTGGGGAGGATGAGAATTGTGATCATATTCTATTTTGGTGCATTGTTGCTAGATTCGCTTGGAGCGTTCTCAGAGATGCCACGGGATGTAGGTTGAATCCTAGCAACTTTGTCGGCCTATATCGCCTAATTAACACCACGCGGCGGAAGGACTGTACACTAACTTGGGTTGGCTTCATTGTGCTAGCATGGACTCTTTGGACTACGCACAATAAAGCTTTGATTGAGGGAAAGTTTTTCTAGCATCCGACTGACTTGATGTATAAATTGGGGATCATTTTGCGGCTGTGGAAGCTACTGGCGAGAAAAGCGGAGCGACTCGCCGATAGCCTGCACGCAAGATGCGCTGAGCTCTGTCGACCGGGACGTGGGGACATCACCGGCTAGGGAGCCGCCCTCGTCCTCTTCATATGTTTAGGTTTGGAGTTGGTGCACTTCTCTCTTGGGCGCTTGTCCAGCGCTGCATCTCCTTTTTGGGTCAATAATGACCTTGTATCCTCTCTGACATACCATGGGTTCATGGTCGTGCACCTATTTGAACTACCGCTTCTTTTCTTTGTTGAACCTTTAAGGGCCTCATGTTTAAGGCCGTGCATGATGCCTCCGCTCTAAATAAATATAAATTGGGTGACCATTTGCTCACTAAAAGAAATCAAAGGGTTAGGCATAATCAACACTAAGATAATGAATTGGTGTCTCATAGCCAAGTGTGCATGAAAAATCCTTACCAGCGAGGGAGGGTTATAGCCGACTATCTTTAAAAATAAATACTTGACAAATGGGGGCACTTCGGTTCATGTCAACGAAGGAGGTTTTGCCAAGGTTGTGGGAAAAGTCCAACATCTTTTGCGATTAAGAACAAGTTTCCAGATCCACAACGGGCAATTGGCCCAATTTTGGATGGATGTTTGGTGCCAAGATTGCCAGCTGGGAGAATTCCACCCTAGCCTTTTTGTGACCACCTTGCAGCCTAAAGCCTCGGTGGCCGCTTGTTGGAATGGCACATATGTTGAAATCCACTATTCAATCAGGCCCTAGGGCAACCAGAGAGAGGAGTGGAGCGACCTACGCCAGGACCTCGCCCACTACCAAGATTTCGAGGGTGCGGACTTGGTTAGTTGGAAGCTTGAACCATCGGGTGAGTTTTCGAATGGGTCCCTATACCGAGCAATCTTTCAAGCAGCACCTCCTTGTGACCTCCAAGGAAACTAGAAAGCGAGGATTATTCAATCTAAAATAAAAATCTTCCTTTGGCGTCATTGGGTCAAGAGAAGTTCCGATTGGAGTTCAATATGAATCTTTGGGGACTTGAAGTTGCCCGTAACTGCATACCAAGTGCTCAAGAGGCATGGCCCAGGGGACGGCAAGTGTGTTTGGTGTGCGGAGGACGAGAATTGCTACGACATCCTTTTTCAATACATCACAGCAGGATATGTCTAGAGTGCGGTAACGGAGGCAACATGTTGCTCATGGAACCCGGCGAGTTTCGATGATCTCTAAAACCTGATCCAGGGAACTAACAACACGGATAGGCGGCTAGCCTGGGTGGGTTTTGCAGCCGTGGCGTGGGCACTTTGGACTACTAGGAACAAAGCGTTGATGGAGGGGCGATTCTTCAAGCACTCGTCTGATGTTTTATATAAAACTATTGTGTTTTTACAGTTTTAGAAACCTCGGAGGAACCACACGACCGCTCGCACATTGAGGTCTTCATTGACAAAATGCGCGCCAAATGTCGACAGCTTTGGGCGGCCCCACGACAAGGTGGCTAGGAGCCTATCGTTTTGCTCTAGTTTGGGAGTATGGAGTGCGGCAGGCAGCTTCACCCTCGAGAGTTAGTTGTAGGCGGGTGCTGCATCGCTTATTGTTGGCACCATATGGGCATGTATTAGACTACTACTTTCTGTTATTTCCTGCTTTTTATTTCCGAACCCTGTGTTGTAAAACCTAAGGGCCTCATCATTAAGGCCTGGCAAATGCCTCTCCTCTAAAAAAAACTCCCTCCATTTATGTATATAAGGCCACTTAATCTTGTTTTAAGTCAAACTTATTTAGGTTTGACCAAGTTTATAAATTTATAGAAAATAATATAAAGATCCCCACTAACCACCTAGTACATAGTTGGTTCTCCAAAAAAAATTGACAATCAAATGTATCTCTTTATTTCGGAAAATAAGGTTACATCATTGACTAAAAGAGATACAATTGAGGAAGGAACATCTATCCATGTGGTAGAATCATTATATTTAGCAAGCTAGGCAAGTTCATGAGCAATCGTATTTGCCTCTCGGTTCTCATGTTCAAAGGAAACTTTCACAAACTCTCTAGACATGAAGTAGCAATCGTTGAAGATCGCCGCTGCATTACCCGCAGCATGCATGTCACTCTTCATGGCCTCAATAACTTCAGTGCCATAAGAGCCGGTTCTCCAATTTTAATTGTGTAAACTTATGAAACATCAGACTCACTCGAGCACTCACTCTTTTCATGTATACAAGTCCACTTAATACTGTTTTGGGTTAGACTTATTTATGTTTGACTAACTTTATAGAAAAGTAAACATGTACAACACTTAACGGATATACTATGAAAATATATTTCTTGATAGATTTAATTATATTGAATTAGAATTGTAGATTGATTTTCTTTATGAACTTGATCAAACTTAAATATGTTTGACGTAAGACAATATTAAGGGGCTTTGTATACACTAAAAGAGTACGCTGCATGCCAGCTAATCAATCCATCAGCTGGTCTAATTCGTAACTTCATATCAAATGTAAAATATAAATATAAACTACACCAAATATTGCATACAAACATTTGTAAACTGTACGTATACTGTATCCTGAACATGAACGGGAGGACAGCCATTAGAAATGCTAGGAGGTATATAAGATCGACACTCTTTGCGGCATTCAGAACTTTACAAAATCATCTTTCTGAAGGTGCCATCACGGTATTATCAATACAACACATCATTCTCAGATACCCGAAGCCAATTTCTGGATACAGAAAATATTTTTCTAGTTTCGTGGCCTATATATACACTTCAATTGGTGTGGTTACAATGGATTTTAGCCATCAATAACAATTTTCTTTAATCTGTATTTACTAGCAAAATAGACATAGACAATAAAATTCACAAATGAGATGGCTGTAAGGCACCAGTAGAAGTAGTCAAGGTGCCCTTCGTTCAGGTCATCAGGTATCCATCCAGGGCTCTGCCATTCCCTAGTCAGCCCCGCAATAAGGGTGATGATAGCTGAGCTCAAGTAGTTGCCGAGAGCAGTGGTGAGCAACGCAAACGCCGTCAACATGCTCTTCATGGAGTCAGGTGCCTGGCCATGGAAGAACTCCAGCTGAGCAATGATGACGAAGCATTCGGCCCCAGCGATGACGAAGTACTGCGGCAGCTGCCACACGATGCTTAATGGATTGCCGTGCTGGACGCTCTCTAGCCTCTTTGCTTCTAAAAGAGCAGCCATTGCCATGGCAAAGATCATTAGGAAACGGCCAATCCCGATCCTCTGCAACTGTGTTAGCTCCGCTCCACTTGTGAAGAATGTCCTGGTCGCTGGTACAATGACTTTGTTCATAAGAAGAACCCAAAGTGTCACACATATCACTTCAAAGGAATACAAGGAAGCTGGTGGAATGGACAGTGAGCCAATCTTGGTGTTCATCACGGTTCCCTGCTGAATGAAGGTAGTGTGCATTTGTGAGATTGCAGCAGCAAAGAATACTCCAGTCGCCCAAATTGGAAGCAGTCGGATTAGTATTTTCAATTCCTCGACTTGAGTTACAGTACAGATCCTCCAAGAACTTTGGCAACTGCTGTTGTCCAAGGGAAGATCAGAAATAACAGCTGCCTTATCGAAGAACCTGAGAAAAAAGATAGGATTAGGGATATGAGTGAACATTCATTGTCGACTTCATACAAAACCATAGGATAGCAATGACAGTAAAAGTATGTTGCATTGTGATAAAATAACTGCATCTTTTTAGTGTCTCAGTGGTACCTTTCTCTCCAACTTCCCTTCATAAGCTTAATGAGGTACATATTATGTTGATTCATAATCAATGATTTTTTATGCTGACTTCTCTTTAGGAAATTATTAGGTAATTAGCAGCTTACTCAGCACGGACATGATTACTTCAATTGGAGCTACAACATGTAAATAAAGGTAACGTACCATATGTACAAATTTCACTGAATAAGTAACCAAAAACAGGCAGTACAGTACCTGAAATCATCAGTATGAGCTAATCTCGGTCCTCTCTTGTGTGTGTTTTTGCTCCTGGCCTCATAAAGAAGAGAGCTATCGGCAGGGATTTCTAAGCTCATGTTCTTATAAGCGGCAAAAGTAACCTGGAAAATACTCTTCATTGGGGAACCACTAGGCTCACGCCGCCGGAATATTGGTGTTCCGGCCACAAAGCCTACCAAAGCCAGAGCTATGCACGTGGTAGCAATACCATATCCTATAGCCCAGCTCACATTTTCCTGAACCCAGACTACAATGGTGCCAGAAGTAATCACACCAAAGATGACAGAGATATAAAACAAACTGAAGAAATTCCTCCTCTTTGGCGTATCTAGACTGTTCTCATTGTTGAATTGGTCTGCCCCAAGTGGAAGCAATGCGGACCTTACTCCTCCACAACCAACAGCAGATAGATACAAACCTGAGAAGAAAATTAGATTCTCAGTTCCTTTTGATGACGAGCATGAGCCAAAGTTGCATAAGGCTGGAGCAGAAGGTATAAATGATCCAACTGTAATGAGTACCATGCCCTGCAATACGCAACAGTATTTCATCATAATTTTTTCCTCAAAAGTATGCATCAACTGAATGATTAGATTAAAAATATTTCGCAAACATAAGAAAGAGGATTGAAGTATGAATAAAGTCGATGGGCTTAGCAGGAAGACTGTGATCTTACAAGTAGGTACATAACAAGGGAGATCAAGACAGTCTTGTAATTTCCCCAGTAAGCATCCGCTATGCCTGCTCCAAGTATAGGCACAAAGAAGCTAGTCCCATACCAAAGAGAAACAATTGAAGCACTTGAGGCAATGCCACCATGGAGAACTGAGCGGATATACACAACTAGGTTTGTCGCGATGCCATTGAAAGCCATGCTCTCCAAGCATTCAAGTCCTGCAGGTTTTAGTCAATCAGTATCCTTCTAATGCATGCAAATTTGATCTAATTTAAAACGTTATTAGTTTACTGTCTAACTAAAAAGTATCGGATAGTCTTGTTGAGTTTCCTGGCCACAGAACCAGCAAAAATAAGAGGATATCACCCAGGAAGATAACTGTGAAATCAAAGAACATTATGGAACATGCCTTGCATGCCAAGAATAGCTATCCTACCAGAATCAGGAATAGAGCAACTAACCATTTTATCTGAAGGCCATACTAAAGAATGTAAAAAGGGATATTCCATATATACGACTATACGAGTTGGTTGTCAGTTGTCCCATGGTCTTCAGGGAAGAAGGTTGTGAATTTAAAGGAGCAAAAACATGCTTAATACAAGAAGGCTCACCAAGAATGATTGCAGGTGGTCTCCAGTCAGAACCTCTAGGTTTAAGCTCTGGCTGTTGAGATACTTCCAGTAGAGACTGTGATTCTTCGCCATGGCATGTTGCATCATCCTGATAGAAGGTCATGTCTCAACATAAAGCATTGTTTGTGAGGAGTAAATCAAAGACAGCTTCGTACATAATTTTCCTAAGCCCAACAGTCTAACTCTATGTTCCTTGATGAATCCATTACTGGGGGAAATAAACGCTTAACATTACATCAATCTTCTCAGGTTCTGAAATTTGTATCAACTGCCCTTCGTCTATCGATGATATTCATGTCAAGGGGTGCAATTAACTTAATTCAAGTTGTGCAAAACAAATAGCATCCCGAAATATACTCCATATGCGCACTCCCTGATTATGATGTTAGCATCAGAAATACAATGTTCCCCAGCGCTCAACAGCGATCAGTCTTAGGAAGTTACGATATACAGTAATATATACAATCAAATCCACCAACAATTTCTGCTCCGCATTTCGCCCCCAGGGAACCCCAGCAAGCAAATCCATCGACAAAAAAAAAACTTAAAATGGAAAGGCTCAGGGTCGGATCTGCCAGTTAGATGTACCTTGGCGAGAATACTCGCGCGCAGGCCTCCGTCCTCCATGGCCTTCCCTCCGCGGGTCTGCTTTGGTCCCTCCCACCGAAAATATCCTCTCCCGGTCCGATGGGAGTATTAAGTACGGTGGTACCGGAGTCTGGCGGTTGGTGAGGAGAGGACGGCGACCCGGCTGGGAGCTCCAGGCCGCGCTGACCAGGCAGGCGGGCGATGCGGGCGGAGAAACCACGCGACGGAGACGCGCTCCGGCTTCTGATCCATTCTATCAACCATGATTTGACGGCTGGCACCGCATGGTACATGTGGTTAGCAAACTCAAAATTCGCATGATTTGGCGGCTGGTGTTGACTCTGGTAGGAGCATCTACAGCTGGACTTTGCAAATCCGGCCCTTCAAACCCGCGAACGCACCCATCCGGGCATATTTGTAGGCATTGATCGGACACTTTTCATATTTCCTTCTACACAGACAAGTCTCTCATACTCAATCTCTAAATTCATATAAAAGTATGCAGAGTATATAGCTAAGTACTACAGTCTATACTACTCAAATATTGTCGTTGTCGACGATGCCCGGGGCCGCCTGCACCGGAGCCGGAGCTGCCAGCGCGCGGAGCCTAGGCCTCCTGTGCCGCCTTCATCTGTTGCCAACAGCGACGCCTGGCCCCCGCAGCCGACTCCGAGCGGATGGAGTTTAGGATGGCGTGCTGCTCCGGCCACACACCCACGTCCTCCTCTATCGCCGGTGCCTCCTCCTCCCCGCCATCCAGCCGTGGCGCCTCCTTCTCCTTCTCCGCCGGCTCCTGCTCCTCCTCCGCCGGCTCCTGCTCCTCCTCCTCTTCCTCCTTCCTCGGCACCTCCTCCTCCTTGAAATCCTCCTCCGGTTCCAGAGGTAGCCTCGCCTCCCTACGGATCCGGACCTGCTCAAGGAGGAAGAGACGGTGCTAGATCGTGTAGTAGCGGTGGTGTGGGGACATGGCTAGGATCGAGTGGCGGCGGAGGAAGGAAAGAGGTGGATGTGCTAGGGCTGGGGGCACCGGCCGGCTTAAATAGCTGGCTATGGTCTCGGGCGGCAAGCCGGAGCGGCGCCATGCGGCGTTCCCACCGCAGCGACGGTCGAGGCGCCCTTCTGACCGTCGAGTTTCCCGGCGAGTTTGGGCGCCCTCAGGATATGGGGGGCGCCGGTCAGCCCGGACGTTTGAGGGCCGTTTGGGTCAAAAAATCGTGACCGGGCAGCGACCGAGCGGCCTGCCCGGGCGTATGAGATGGGTTTGAGGGGTCCGGTTGTAGATGCTCTAAGTATGGCAAAGACATAGACGAAAGGTTCTGTCGTGGTTTTGTCACGGCAGATGTCCTAGTGCGAGGACTTAGTCGTGAGGCTAACGCATCTAAGTGGTAGCTTGAACGGGGTTGGTCGGAATCGAGAGACGCGGGTTTTACCCAGGTTCGGCCCCTCGCGGTGGAGGTAAAAGCCTACATCCTGCTTCATTGATATTGATCATGATGATGTTCACGATTACATGGGTGCTCTTTCGCTACCTCTATTTCGAGAGCTATGGACTTATCTGTCTTAACTTGTCCCTCTTGGGGTGCCCTGCCCCTCCTTATATAAGTTGAAGGGGCGGCTTACATGACTAGTCCTAGTAAGATTAGAACTACTCTATTACAAGTGGAATCCTAGTCTTGCTTCCCTTGTTGGGAAATATTCCTTATGTCTTTCCTCTCAAGCCGGCCCACCGGACACCGGACCTTGAGCCAATCTTCTCAGGAGCCGCCTTATGGGCCTTGGGCCTTATCATTCTTCTAACCCGCCCTCTGGGTCACAAGTGAATCGCCAGACTCAGGTGGGTCACCAGTGAGTCGCTGATACGTCCATTTTACATCATGTTTACCTACTGTTATTTATAATATTTTTATGCATAATAATGCTTTTTGGAGTAATTCTAATGCCTTTTGTCTCATAATATGCAAGGTTCACACAAAGAGGGAGAATTCCGGCAGCTGGAAATCTGGACCTGAAAAAGCTACGTCAGGCCACCTATTCTGCACAACTCCAAATGAGCTGAAACTTCACGATGAATTTTTATGGAATATATGAAAAATACTAGAGCAAATAACTACCGAAGGGGGGCCACCTGGTGAGCACAAGACACCAGGGCACGCCCTGGTGGGTTGTGCTCAGCCCAGCCCACCTCTGGTGCCCATCTTCTGGTATATAAGTCATTTTGACCTAGAAAAAATAAAGAGAGGACTTTCGGGATGGAGTGCCGCCATCTCGAGGCGGAACTTGGGCAGGAGCACTTTTGCCCTCTGGCGGAGCGATTCTGCCGGGGGAACTTCCCTCCTGGAGGGGGAAATCATCGCCATCATCATCACCAACAACTCTCCCATCTTGGGGAGGGCAATCTCCATCAACATCTTCAACAGCACCATCTCCTCTCAAACCCTAGTTCATCTCTTGTGTTCAATCTTTGTACCGGAACCTCAGTTTGGTACTTGTGGGTGACTAGTAGTGTTGATTACATTTTGTAGTTGATTACTATATGGTTTATTTGGTGGAAGATTATATGTTCAGATCCAATATGCTATTTAATACCCCTCTGATCATGAACATGTTTATCATTTGTGAGTAGTTACTTTTGTTCTTGAGGTCACGGGAGAAATCTTGTTGCAAGTAATCATGTGAACTTGATATGTGTTCGTTATTTTGATGGTATGTATGTTGTGATTCCCTTAGTGGTGTCATGTGAACGCCGACTGCATGACACTTCACCGTATTTGGGCCTAAGGGAATGCATTATGGAGTAATTGTTAGATAATGGGTTGCGAGAGTGACAGAAGCTTAAACCCTAGTTTACGCGCTATTCGGTAAGAGACTGATTTGGATCCAAAAGTTTAATGCTATGGTTAGAATTTATTCTTAATAATTTTCTCGTAGTTGCGGATGCTTGCGAGGGGGTTAATCATAAGTAGGAGGTTTGTTCAAGTGAGAACAACACCTAAGCACTGGTCCACCCACATATCAAATTATCAAAGTAGCGAACACAAATCAAAACAATCTGATGAAAGTGACTAGATGAAATTCCCGTGTACCCTCAAGAACGCTTTGCTTATTATAAGAGACCGTTTTTGGCTGTCCTTTGCCTCAAAAGGATTGGGCTACCTTGCTGCACTTTTGTTACTATTACCGCTACTTGCTCGTTACAAATTATCTTGCTATCAAACTACTCGTTACTTATAATTTCAGTGCTTGCAGAAGATACCTTGCTAAAAACCGCTTGTCATTTCCTTCTACTCCTCGTCGGGTTCGACACTCTTACTTATCGAAAGGACTACGATTGATCCCCTATACTTGTGGGTCATCAGTCGCCAAGTGTCATCCGGGTCACTAGTGAGTCACTAAGTTCAGGCCGGGTCATACCGCGGGGTATCCCCGACATTAGCCCCCAGTTTAGCTAGGATTTATCCATGGTAACATTGTCCTGAAAAATAAAAATAAGAACAAATTTGACAGGTTGTGCACCGGGTCAAAGGTTCTTCTGAGCCGGCAGCTGTTCATCCTTTAGTCCTTGTCACTTCTTTCTATGAAAAACACTTGACCGGCTCAATATTTGCCGGCTTGTGCAATTCTTGAGTTATTCCATATCCTATCCTATCTATTTGTTATATTCAAGGGAATCCCTCCATTAAAATCTGGGTCTCTTCGTTATATCAATAGGCCGGCTTCAAAATTAACTTATTGAGGCTGCTTTCTTGCAAAAAAATATTGGGGGAAAATAACCCATTTGAGTCGGCTTCCAATGCTCTAACTTGACAAAAATATTGGACTTAAGATATTCATCCGATGCTGAGTCGGCTTGAAGATGTTTAGCTTGTCGAATTGTAATCATCGAAATTGCCGAGTTATAGATATTAATGGTACTGGGTCATAATTGTTACAGACGTCGGGTCATGATTACCGCTGACACCAAGCTTGAAAGTGTACCTCCCTTATATGCATATCACCTGTAGCCCCCAAGTCTTAAGAAGGGAGCGTAGTAACAACTTAAGACTTGCTTCAATATAAATGTTGCATCTGTGGAGAAATCCGGACTGTTCATCCGAGTTACCAGCCATAAGTTGAATGTTCCACATATGTAGCCCCCAAGTACCGGGTTGTCTTGCCTGCGGCAACCTGGGACTTGTAAATGCCTTACAAGTGATATGCATATAAGGGAGGTACACTTTCAAGCTTGGTGTTAGCAGTAATCATGACCTGACGTCTGTAACAATTATGACCAGGTACCATCAACATCTATAACTCGGCAATTTCGATGATTACAATTCAACAAGCTAAAAATCTTCAAGCCGACTTAGCATTGGATTAATATCTTAAGTCCAATATTTTTGTCAAGTCAGAGCATTGGAAGCCGACTCAAATGGGTTATTTTTCCCCAATATTTTTTTGCAAGGAAGCAGCCTCAACAAGTTAATTTTGAAGCCGGCCTATTGATATAACGAAAGAGACCCGGATTTTAATGGAGTGATTCCCTTGAATATAACGAAGAGACAGGATATGGAATAACTCGAGAATTTCACAAGCCGGCAAATATTGACCCGGTCAAGTGTTTTTCACAGAAAGAAGTGGCAAGGGCTTAAGGATGAACAACTGCCGGCTTAGAAGAACCTTTGACCCGCCGCACAACCTGTCAAATTTGTTCTTATTTTTATTTTGCAGGATAAGTTTACCATGGATAAATCCAAGATAAACTGGGAGCTAATGTCGGGGATATACCCTGCGGTATGACCCGGCCTGAACTTGGCGACTCACTAGTGACCCGGCTGACGCTTGGGGACTCACTAGTGACCTGCCTGAGTCTGGCGATTCAATTGTGACCCGGAGGGCGGGTTAGACGAATGACAAGGCCCAAGGCCCAGAAGGTGGCTCCTAAGAAGACCGGCTCAAGGCGGACGCCGACGGAGAGGCCACGTGGAAGCGTGATACATCTCCAACGTATCTATAATTTATGAAGTATTCATGCTATTATATTATCCATCTTAGATGTTTTATATGCTATTTTATATGATTTTTGGGACTAACCTATTAACCTAGAGCCCAGTGCCAGTTTCTGTTTTCTCCTTGTTTTTGAGTTTTGCAGAAAAGGAATACCAAACGGAGTCCAATTGACGTGCCATTTTTGATGATTTTTTATGGACCAAAAGAAGACCATGGAGCATTGGAGTTGGGCCAGAAGAGTCCCGAGCTGCCCACGAGGGTGGGGGGCGTGCCCACCCACCTTGGGCGCGTGGGCCTGCCTCGTGGACAGCTCGGGCACCTCCTTGACGTGAGAGAGACGCCAAAAATTCCTATAAATACAGAAACCTCGGAAAATTAACCTAGATCGGAAGTTCCGCCGCCGCAAGCCTCTGTAGCCACAAGAAATCAATCTAGTCCCTCTCTGGCACCCGGCCGGAGGGGGCCATCATCACCGGAGGCCATGGAGGAGGATCCTGGAGGGGCCATCATCGCCATGAAGGCCAAGGATCAGAGGGAGAACCTCTCCCCATCCAGGGGGGAGGCCATGGAGGAGGAAGCACAAGGGGTAGAACCTCTCCTTCTCTCTCTCGGTGGCGCCGAAGTGCCATCGGGAGGGCAATCATCGCCGCGGTGATCGTCTTCATCAACATCACCATCATCATCACCATCCTCGACTCTTTTACGCGGTCCACTCTCCCGCACCCCGCTGTAATCCCTACTTGAGCATGGTGCTTTATGCCACATATTATGATCCAATGATGTGTTGCCATCCTATGATGTTTTGAGTAGATATCCTTTGTCTTTGGGTTGATTGATGATCTAGATTGGTACGAGTTGTATGTTTTATTTTGGTGTTGTCCTATTGTGCCCTCCGTGTCGCGCAAGCGTGAGGGATTCCCGCTGTAGGGTGTTGCAATATGTTCATGATTCGCTTATAGTGGGTTGCTTGAGTGACAGAAGCATAAACCCGAGTAAGGGGGTTGTGGCGTATGGGATAAAGGGGACTTGATGCTTTAATGCTATGGTTGGGTTTTACCTTAATGATCTTTAGTAGTTGCGGATGCTTGCTAGAGTTCCAATCATAAGTGCATATGATCCAAGTAGAGAAAGTATGTTAGCTTATGCCTCTCCCTCATATGAAATTGCAATGACGACTATCGGTCTTGTTAACAATTGCCTAGGACAATTCCGCACACCGATCCACCATTATTCCACACTCGCTATTTATAATATTTAGTAATATATTCTAACTTTATGATAACAGCACCTACTTTTATATTTTAGCTCTCCGATACCATGCAAAGTTATCCTCTTCATACCCACAACGTAGTTTTATTTCTCGTTTCTAGTTGGAAGCAAACGTTCCGTGTATGTAGAGTTGTATCAGTGGCAGATAGGACTTGAGATAATATTGATCTTACCTTTAGCTCCTTGTGTTTTCGACACTCCATACTTATCACTTCCACCTTTGGGAATTGCTACGATGATTCCCTACACTTGGGGATTATCAAGCTCTTTTCTGGCGCCGTTGCCGGGGAGCAATAGCGTGGGGTTGATATTCTCGTGTGTGCTTGTTTGCTTTCTTCACTAAGTAGATTTTGTTTTTCCTTTTTGTTTCTGTTTAGTTGTGGGTGAAACATAAAAAAAATTAAAGAATTAAAATACCAAAAAAATTACTTGTCTCTCATGCCTAAAAAGTTTTTCAAAAAGAGAAGTGATTGGAAAGTTATGCATTGAAGAAGTGAGGGTCGACCTTGAGCACTTGTGTTCATGCTCACGGAAAAAATGTAGAATTTTTCATGGAAGTTTCTCTGTAAATAATTATCCCCTTGTACATATCCATTGTATTATAAAAATAATGTGCCAAGCTTTGGTTTTAGGATGATTAGATTGCTTGTTTACTATGTGCAGAACAAAAACAGAAACTTTGGCTGTAGTGCGTCAATTTACATTTTTTACTGGAAAGTAAAATGGGTCTGAAACTTTTTGCACATTACTTATGTACAAATTTTTCAAATTTTCATATTTATTTCATAATTTTAGGAGTTACATAAGTTTACCAAACTTCCAGATTACTACAGACTGTTCTGTTTTTAACAGATTCTGTTTTGCGTGTGTTGTTTGCTTATTTCGATGAATCTATGGCTAATATCGGGGGGGGGGGGGTATGAACCAAAGAGAAGTTGGAATACATTAGGTTTAACACCAATATAAATAAATAATGAGTTCATTACAGTACCTAAAGGTAGTGATTTGCTTTATTACACTAACGGATCTCACACGTTTTTGTTAAAGTTTTGTGTGGATGAAGTGTCCGAAGGTCGAGGAGCTATCAATATGAGAAGAATAAAGAGAGTCAAGAGTTCAATCTTGGGCACCCCAAGTAAATATTTCAAAGGATACTCAAGCATCTAAGCTTGGGGATGCCCCGGTTGGCATCCCATCTTTCTTCTTCAACAAATATCGGTATACCTCGGTTTTTGTTTTGTTCACATGATTTGTGTCCTTTGTGTTTTTCTTTTTCTTCAAGAACCATGCTAGTGTGAGATGTCCCCTCATAAATTTATATATTACTTCATGTGATTCACTTATATCTTTTAAGTGTGATCTTATAGAATTGCTCTTTGTGCTTCACTTAAATCTTTTGAGTATGGTTTTATAGAATGCTTCATGTGCTTCACTTATATTTTGAGCTTGGATATTGGTTAGTCTATATTAATTGTAGAAAGCTCCATGAACTTCACTTATATCTTTTGGAGTATGAATAATACCATCATTTAAAGTGGGTTTGGAAGAGTGTCAACTTTAGGAATTAGTGATCCCACTATTTTGGAGGGTGTTGAATCCTAGTGTGATATTTATGAAAGTGGATTTGGAAGAGTGTCAACTTTAGCTAGTAATGATTCCACTATTTTGGAATAGGTTCGAATTGAGTATGAGAACAAAGTTGCTATCCATGTTTCTACTGAAAATTATTATGAGGGAGGAAGACATGCTTGTAGGAGTTGCAATAATATCAAGTTTCCTCTCTAAGTGCTTAAAGTTTTGAAGTTATACTTGTTTCGCCTTCCTATGCTAGTTGATTGTTGTTCTTATAAATTGTGTTCTCACAAAATCCCTAGGCATAGGAAGTGGGTTATATTTAAATATGCTAGTCATATTCTTCAAGATGCTCTCTTTGTGCTTTAATTCCAATATTTTATGTGAGCATCATTGAAATCATCATGCCTAGCTAAAAGGCATTAAAGAAAAGCGTTTGTTGGGAGACAACCCAATATTTACCCTTACTGTTTTTGTTTGTTTACATGATTAAGCTACTGTAGTAATCATGTTTTATAGCTTTTGTTTCAATAAAGTGCCAAGTAAGACCTTTGGGAAGACTTGGGTGAAAGTTAATGTGATCTTGCTGTAAAAAACAGAAACTTTGCGCTCACGAGATTAGCTGTCATTTTTTACAGAAGAGTGATTTTGAGTTGATTCTTTTTGCAGAAGACTAATAGACAAATTACTCACGTCTACCAATTTATTTCATAATTTTTGTAGTATCAGAAGTATGGTTTATGTTCAGATCATTACAGACTGTTATGTTTCTGACAGATTCTGTTTTCATCGCATAGTTTGCTTGTTTTCTAGTTTCTATGGCTTATATTTCTCAATATAAATTGTAGAAATGATATGGTACAGTAGGCATTGTGTGAGAACAATTATGAACTTTGTCTTTGACAGTACCAAAGTGAATGGTTTGCTCTTTATCATACTAACCTATCTCACAAAGTTCCGTTAAGTTTTGTGTGATTGAAGTTTTCAAGCTTTGGGTGAGATATCGATATGAGGAGAATAAGGAGTGGAAATACCCTAAGCTTGGGGATTCCCAAGGCACCCCAAGGTAATATTGAAGGAAGACTCAAGCGCCTAAGCTTGGGGATGCCCCGGAAGGCATCCCCTCTTTCGTCTTCAAAACTATCGGTATACCTTACTCGGAGCTATATTTTTATTCGTCACATGATATATGTTTTGCTTGGAGCGTATTTTCAATTTTACTTGCTGTTTGAATAAAATCATTGGATCTGAAATATTGAATGAAAAAGAATCCTCGCATGGCTAGTTAATTATTTGCCTACTCAGTGTTCTTCACTCATATCTTTTGGAGTAGTTTGTCATTTACTCACGTGCTTCACGTATATCCTATGAGTAAATGGTTGAATAAATTGAATGTCATAAATCTGAATTTATATATGTTTCATATGCTTATAACATGGGGAGTAATGACTTCACACATAATAAGTATAGGTAGTAAACTTATTGAAAGTTAGCAAACGTAGAATTGGTCACTTGAACAATTCATGAAAGAATATTGAAGGAAGAGGGATTTCACATATAAATATACTATCTTGGACATCTTTTGTAATTGTGAGCACTCATTAAAATATGACATGCTAAAAGGTTGATGTTGGACAAGGAAGACAACGTAATGGGTTATGTTTTCTTATATCTGAAATAAAGTATATTGTCATGGATCGCCCAACACGTTGAGCTTGCCTTTCCCCCTCATGCTAGCCAAATTCTTTGCACTAAGTAGAGATACTACTTGTGCTTCCAAATGCCCTTAAACCCGGTTTTGCCATGAGAGTCCACCATACCTACCTATGGATTGAGTAAGATCCTTCAAGTAAGTTGTCATCGGTGCAAGCAATAAAAATTGCTCTCTAAATATGTATGATTGATTAGTGTGGAGGAAATAGGCTTTATACGATCTTGTGATGTGGAAGAAATAAAAGCGACGGACTGCATAATAAAGGTCCATATCACAAGTGGCAATATAAAGTGACGTTCTTTCGCATTAAGATTTTGTGCATCCAACCCTGAAAGCGCATGGCAACCTCTGCTTCCCTCTGTGAAGGGCCTATCTTTTACTTTTATCTCTTACCCTTATGCAAGAGTCATGGTGATTTTCACTTTTCCTTTTTACATTTTATCCTTTGGCAAGCACATTGTGTTGGAAAGATTCTGATATATATATCCAATTGGATGTAAGGCATCATAAACTATTATTGTTGACATTACCCTTGAGGTAAAAGGTTGGGAGGCGAATCTATAAGCCCCTATCTTTCTCTGTGTCTGATTAAAACTTCAAACCCATAAATATTGCATGAGTGTTAGCAATTGTGAAAGACTAAATGATAGTTGAGTATGTGAAGTTTGCTAAATCAAAGCTCTGACATAGACTCTTCCTGAAAATAAGATGAATTGTAATTGTTTGATGACTGATAACACGGTTTGTTAGTTTTCAAGAAATTTTATGATCTATACTTTAACATGTGCATAGCTTGTTACTTTATCATGAGAAGTTTTATGAGATGAGCTACTGTTATGACATATAATGATGCTAGAAAAGGTGACTGAAATTATCATTGATCAAACTTGTGCACCTGCTAGCATTCACACTTCATAAATTATTTCTTTTATCATTTACCTACTCGAGGACGAGCATGAATTAAGCTTCGGGATGCTAATACATCTCCAACGTATCTATAATTTATGAAGTATTCATGCTATTTTATTATCCATCTTAGATGGTTTATATGCATTTATATGCTATTTTATATGATTTTTGGGACTAACCTATTAACCTAGAGCCCAGTGCCAGTTTCTGTTTTCTCCTTGTTTTTGAGTTTTGCAGAAAAGGAATACCAAACGGAGTCCAATTGACGTGCCAATTTTTGATGATTTTTTATGGACCAAAAGAAGACCACGGAGCATTGGAGTTGGGCCAGAAGAGTCCCGAGCTGCCCACGAGGGTGGGGGGGGGGCGCCCACCCCCTGGGCGCGTGGGCCTGCCTCGTGGACAGCTCGGGCACCTCCTTGACGTGAGACCGACGCCAAAAATTCCTATAAATACAGAAACCTCGGAAAATTAACCTAGATCGGAAGTTCCGCCGTCGCAAGCCTCTGTAGCCACAAGAAATCAATCTAGTCCCTCTCTGGCACCCGCCCGGAGGGGGCCATCATCACCGGAGGCCATGGAGGAGGATCCCGGAGGGGCCATCATCGCCATGAAGGCCAAGGACCAGAGGGAGAACCTCTCCGCATCCAGGGGGGAGGCCATGGAGGAGGAAGCACAAGGGGGAGAACCTCTCCTTCTCTCTCTCGGTGGCGCCGGAGTGCCATCGAGAGGGGAATTATCGCCGCGGTGATCGTCTTCATCAACATCACCATCATCATCACCATCCTCGACTCTTTTACACGGTCCACTCTCCCGCACCCCGCTGTAATCCCTACTTGAGCATGGTGCTTTATGCCACATATTATGATCCAATGATGTGTTGCCATCCTATGATGTTTTGAGTAGATATCCTTTGTCTTTGGGTTGATTGATGATCTAGATTGGTACGAGTTGTATGTTTTATTTTGGTGCTGTCCTATTGTGCCCTCCGTGTCGCGCAAGCGTGAGGGATTCCGCTGTAGGGTGTTGCAATATGTTCATGATTCGCTTATAGTGGGTTGCTTGAGTGACAGAAGCATAAATCCGAGTAAGGGGGTTGTGGCGTATGGGATAAAGGGGACTTGATGCTTTAATGCTATGGTTGGGTTTTACCTTAATGATCTTTAGTAGTTGCGGATGCTTGCTAGAGTTCCAATCATAAGTGCATATGATCCAAGTAGAGAAAGTAATAGCTTATGCCTCTCCCTCATATGAAATTGCAATGACGACTATCGATCTTGTTAACAATTGCCTAGGACAATTCCGCACACCGATCCACCATTATTCCACACTCGCTATTTATAATATTCAGTAATATATTCTGACTTTATGATAACAGCACCTACTTTTATATTTTAGCTCTCCAATACCATGCAAAGTTATCCTCTTCATACCCACAACGTAGTTTTATTTCTCGTTTCTAGTTGGAAGCAAACGTTCGGTGTATGTAGAGTTGTATTAGTGGCAGATAGGACTTGAGAGAATATTGATCTTACCTTTAGATCCTTGTGGGTTCGACACTCCATACTTATCACTTCCACCTTTGGGAATTGCTACGATGATTCCCTACACTTGGGATATCAAAGCGCGGCGGCTTAAGCGGGCGGGAGCTTTGCCCCCGTTGGAGTTTAAGCAGACGGCGGGTCACAGAGGCAGAGGCGACCCGACAGGAGGGGGGTGGGGACAGGAAGCAAACACCAAACGGTGGTGGGTCAACGCGGGGATCTGTAGTGCTGCGGGCACGCGGCTTCGAGCGCGCGGAGGAGCAACGCGGCGACTCGTGGCGCAAGGGGGCTCTTGGAGGCGGCAGCTCGGTGATTCCTCACTTGGCTGAGGGGTGATTCCAGGCGCGACATTGAAGCAAAGGTGGGGCAGAGGAGAAGTTGGACTTAGCTGCAACTCAGCGGCTCACGGCAACTCGGCGGCTCACAACGGCGGGTGGTCCGGTGCGAGGCTAGTGAGAAGCAGCAGCCATGGAGGTAGCTGGGTCGGCTTTGCGGCGGAGGAGGCTCGGAGCCACCCGGGTCGAAGCAGGGGTGGAGAAGCGCCTGCGAGGCGAGACCGGGGTAGCTTAGCAGAGCCACGGCAAAGGAGACACGGGTGGTCCCGGCGTGAGGTCGTGTCCTCACAGCAAACACCAAATGGAAGCAAGGGTCCCAGCGCGGACGGCTGCAGAGGCCCGATGGCGACTCGGAGAGATGCCGGAGAATCAAAGAGGTGGCAACTCAGCGACTTAATTCCGAGATGGAGGAGGCATTCGGGATGAGGCCCGGCGGCTCTCAGCTAAAAACGAGGCCGATCCGATGTAGTAGGGGCAAGGTGAGGCCAGCGACTCTAGGTCAAACCTGGTTCGGCTCGACGTCAGTGAATCCGGGTCGTGGCCGTTGACTTCAATCATAACTGTCTCCGTTCCGAGTCATGGCCCTTTTCGAGCATTGCATATCAAAAACTCCTTCTAATACTTTTGATGAACCACTACGGGATTTGATCCATTGTGAACAACCGCTGATGTCCTACGTAGTAATAATCAGACCCTAGCAGATCTGTAGTAGAAAATACCATCCGCGTCGGAAATCACCAATAAGCAGTTCACGTTGGCAATCCTAAATCTGGACCGATGAACTTGATGCTGATGCAGATCCTTTCAGACCGGCTCTTCTTCATCCAGATAATTGCAAACTCCTCGATCCCTGAGAGCGATCCCTCCAAGAACTCAACACCACCGTGCGTCTGGCCCCATGGTAGGCGCCAACTGTCATCGTTTTGTCACGGCAGATGTCCTAGTGTGAGGACTTAGTCGTGAGGCCAACACATCTAAGTGGTATCTTGAACGGGGTTGGTCGGAATCGAGAGAGGCGGGTTTTACCCAGGTTCGGCCCCTCGCGGTGGAGGTAAAAGCCTACATCCTGCTTCATTGATATTGATCATGATGATGCTCACGATTACATGGGTGTTCTTTGGCTACCTCTATTTGGAGAGCTATTGACTTGTCTGTCTTAACTTGTCCCTCTTGGGGTGCCCTTCCCCTCCTTATATAAGTTGAAGGGGCGGCTAACATGACTAGTCCTAGTAAGATTAGGACTGCTCTGTTACAAGTGGAATCCTAGTCTTGCTTCCCTTGTTGGTGATGGGGAACGCAATATTTCAAAAAAATTACCTACGATCACGCAAGATCTATCTATGTGATGCATAGCAACGAGCGGGAGAGTGTGTCCACGTACCCTCATAGACTGAAAGCAGAAGCGTTAAGTAACACGGTTGATGTAGTCGAACGTCTTCGTGATCCAACCGATCAAGTACCGAACGCACGGCACCTCCGCGATCTGCACACGTTCAGCTCGGTGACGTCCCTCATACTCTTGATCCAGCTGAGGCCGAGGGAGAGTTTCGTCAGCACGACAGCGTGATGACGGTGATGATGAAGTTACCGACGCAGGGCTTCGCCTAAGCACTACAACAATATGACCGAGGTGGAAATCTGTGGAGGGGGCACCACACACGGCTAAGATCAACTTTGATGTGTTCTAGGGTGCCCCCCTCCCCATGTATATAAAGGAGGGAGAGGGAGGCCGGCCCGCCATCATGGGCGCGCCAAGGGGGGGAATCCTCCTCCTAGTTGGAGTAGGATTCCTCCTTTCCTAGTCCAACTAGGAGGAGAAGGAAGGAGAGGGGAGGGAGAGGGAAAGAGGGGCCACGCCCCCTCCCCTAGTCCAATACGGACTCCCTTGGGGGCGGGGCGCCACCTCCTGTCTGCTGCCCTCTCTCTCCCCTAAAGCCCACTAAGGGCCCAATAACTTCCGGGGGGGGGGGGGTTTCCGGTAACCCTCCGGCACTCCGATTTTATCCGAAACCTCCCGGAACAGTTCTGGTGTCCGAATAACATGGTCCAATATATCAATCTTCACGTCTCGACCATTTCAAGACTCCTCGTCATGTCCGTGATCACATTCGGGACTCCGAACAACCTTCGGTACATCAAAACACATAAACTCATAATACCGATCGTCATCAAACGTTAAGCGTGCGGACCCTACGGGTTCGAGAACTATGTAGACATGACCGAGACTCATCTCCAGTCAATAACCAATAGCGGAACCTGGATGTTCATATTGGCTCCCACATATTCTACGAAGATCTTTATTGGTCAAACCGCATAACAACATACGTTGTTCCCTTTGTCATCGGTATGTTACTTGCCCGAGATTCGATCGTCGGTATCTCAATACCTAGTTCAATCTCGTTACCGGCAAGTCTCTTTACTCGTTCCGTAATGCATCATGCCGCAACTAACTCATTAGTCACATTGCTTGGAAGGCTTATAGTGATGTGCATTACCGAGAGGGCCAAGAGATGCCTCTCCGACAATCGGAGTGACAAATCCTAATCTCGATCTATGCCAACTCAACAAACACCATCGGAGACACCTGTAGAGCATCTTTATAATCACCCAGCTATGTTGTGACGTTTGATAGCACACAAAGTATTCCTCCGGTATTCGGGAGTTGCATAATCTCATAGTCATAGGAACATGTATAAGTCATGAAGAAAGCAATAGCAACAAACTAAACGATCATCGTGCTAAGCTAACGGATGGGTCTTGTCAATCACATCATTCTCTAATGATGTGATCCCGTTCATCAAATGACAACTCATGTCTATGGCTAGGAAACTTAACCATCTTTGATTAACGAACTAGTCAAGTAGTGGCATACTAGTGACACTCTGTTTGTCTATGTATTCACACATGTACTAAGTTTCCGGTTAATACAATTCTACCATGAATAATAAACATTTATCATGATATAAGGAAAAATAAATAACAACTTTATTATTGCCTCTAGGGCATATTTCCTTCAGTCTCCCACTTGCACTAGAGTCAATAATCTAGATTACACAGTAATGATTCTAACACCCATGGAGTCTTGGTGCTGATCGTGTTTTGCTCGTGAGAGAGGCTTAGTCAACGGGTCTGCAACATTCAGATCCGTATGTATCTTGCAAATCTCTATGTCTCCCTCCTTAACTTGATCGCGGATGGAATTGAAGCGTCTCTTGATGTGCTTGGTTCTCTTGTGAAATATGGATTCCTTTGCCAAGGCAATTGCACCAGTATTGTCACAAAAGATTTTCATTGGACGCGGTGCACTAGGTATGACACCTAGATCGGATATGAACTCCTTCATCCAGACTCCTTAATTTGCTGCTTCCAAAGCAGCTATGTACTTCGCTTCACATGTAGATCCTGCCACGACACTTTGCTTAGAACTGCACCAACTTATAGCTCCACCGTTCAATATAAATACGTATTCGGTTTGTGACTTAGAGTCATCCGGATCAGTGTCAAAGCTTGCATCGACGTAACCATTTATGACGAGCTCTTTGTCACCTCCATAAACGAGAAACATATCCTTAGTCCTTTTCAGGTATTTCAAGATGTTCTTGACCGCTGTCCAGTGATCCACTCCTAGATTACTTTGGTACCTCCCTGCTAAACTAATAACAAGGCACACATCAGGTCTGGTACACAACATTGCATACATGATAGAACCTATGGCTGAAGCATAGGGAATGCCTTTGATTTTCTCTCTATCTTCTGCAGTGGTCGGGCATTTAGTCTGACTCAACTTCACACCTTGTAACACAGGCAAGAACCCTTTCTTTGCTTGATCCATTTTGAACTTCTTGAAAACTTTATCAAGGTATGTGCTTTGTGAAAGTCCAATTAAGCGTCTTGATCTATCTCTATAGATCTTGATGCCCAATATATAAGTAGCTTCACCGAGGTCTTTCATTGAAAAACTCTTATTCAAGTATCCTTTTATGCTATCCAGAAATTCTATATCATTTCCAATCAACAATATGTCATCCACATATAATAATAGAAATGCTACAGAGCTCCCACTCACTTTCTTGTAAATACAGGCTTCTCCAAAAGTCTGTATAAAACCATATGCTTTGATCACAGTATCAAAACGTTTATTCCAACTCCAAGATGCTTGCACCAGTCCATAAATGGATCGCTGGAGCTTGCACACTTTGTTAGCATCCTTTGGATTGATAAAACCTTCGGGTTGCATCATATACAACTCTTCTTCCAGAAATCCATTCAGGAATGCAGTCTTTACATCCATTTGCCAAATTTCATAATCATAAAATGCAGCCATTGCTAACATGATTCGGACGGACTTAAGCATTGTAGGGTAACGCAGCAGAAAACAAAAAATTTCCAACCTACGCACCAACCCAGGACCACTATGGAGACTGCATACATGGTTTGATCTTTTTCGTTACCGACTCGTAGCGCAGCGGGAAGTAGAGTCGATGACAATCGGCGGTGCAGATCCCCGCAACTAGGATTTACAACCTCCCAACCGCGAGGTTGTATACCCTCATCTGCTCCTCAGACATCCCTCCGGGAGGCGGTCGAACAGCCCCCCCGAACGGTGTCGCGGACAGCCCTTCGGGAGGACCTTCGAAACTCGAACGGTCACTCGGACAGCCCTTTGGGAGGCACTCACGAACTAAGACCGAAACTACGATCTCTCTACAGAGTTGCACACATACGGTGTCATCTATCCGGCAGGGCTTCGCCGTCCAGAACTAGTTCCTGCCGGAACCCAGACAGCCTTACGGCTCTACGAAACTCTTTTCGTGGGAGGGAGAGAAGAAGCCAGATAATGCATGGCATGTGTATGAGAGCAAGGGATGAGTGTGGAGGGCTGCCCCTCCACCTCTATTTATAGGAAATCCCAAGGGGGTAGGGTAGTTTCAGTAAAAACCCAAAATGCACATGAATGAAGTCCTTCCATAAGGACCTAGGAGTGAAACCAATGAACAAGAGGGTCCCCAAGGGGGGATACCCCATGTGGCCGGCCACACCCCCATGAGGGGCCCAAAAAATGGCTCATATCCATCCATGTCATCCCCAAGATCTTTTGGAGCAAAGCCCCAAAAGGTGTCTTTCCATAAATTAACCATAAAGCTGATTTTCACTATTCACGACGACATTTTTCAGCGTCTGATCAAACTGAAAATATTTATGTGGGCTAAGAACATTTCCAGTACCCACTAAAATGATTTTCAACGCGTTCCGAAACAATTCCTGTTTTAGTGATTTTCATCTGCGAAACGCATCTGAAGTGGCTCCGGCAGCTCCGGAACATTTCCGGTTTTTATCTCAGAAAATTCCAAAAAGCTTCCAGAATGATTCTGGCATCCTCCAAGAATTATCAGGCATGTGCCGAAACCAATTTGACTTAATGGTGTATCCCGAAACAACTTTTCGGTATCATCGAAACTTATCCGATGACCTCTCTTTGTGGTACGATTCCGCTGTCCGAAACTTTTTCGGTGATTTTCTCTCAGTCCCTGTCTAGTATTCAGCAGATAGATGACCCTTAAGTGTGTGACCCTATAGGTTCGGTGAAGTATAGACATGACCCGGAACCCCTTCCGATCAATGATCAACATCGGAGCCGTGGACACCCATATTGACCCCTATACCCACACGAATAAATATTCGAGTGAACCTCCAGTTGCCGTGTGCTATTCCTGTTGCTTCGCGATATGTTACAAATACCCGAGGTGAGACATGTTGGCATTCCCGTGGATCAACAACTTGTCCACTATGCTAGTTACCTCGTTACCGGTTTTGTTCTCTTTTCTCGTTTCCGTGTTCCGGCATCCCAGTGATCAAATCACACTGTGTCTGGCTAGACGATGATGGATGCCATAATACCGAGAGGGCCCGAGAATATCTCTCCATCGTCGGAGGAGCAAATCCCAATCTTGAGCTATCAAGTTACTTGACACACTTTTCCATGAACCCGTAAGCCGCCGTAATAGCCACCCATTACGGATGACGTTTAACAAACCCCAAAGTTCATGAAGCAAGCATGAAGAAACTCGATACTCTCATGGTCTAAGGAATCATGCAAACGTTAACCATCTCTGTGTTATGCACCATTAACTTGTGACGAATGAATCTCTTAGCATAACATCAATCCGGGTCGATTCAACACAAATGTTCTCTTAACATTGTGCCCTCAAAATTGCTGGCATAGACATGCCCATGATCAGGAAAACAGAACCATCATGCAACACTTGAGCTAGTCTTAGAGGCCGGACTAGGAATACTTCTTACCGTTTATTATTCCACACGTGCATATGAGTCTTCCTCCGAGCCTCGTGGATATTGCAGACTCGAGAATCATTGCAGTTATAGCATGGAACATAAACATAATTATGAACTCGAAGATAAATAATATCATTTATTATTGCCTCTAGGGCATATCTCCTACAGACTCCCACTTGCACTAGAGTCAATAATCCAGTTAATGCTAATGCACTTCACACCTATGGCATACTGGTGTAAAAAATGCTTCGCATGTGGTATAGCCTGATGTCCATCGGATCTGACAACTTCAGCTCCGTGTCTATCTCTGCATATCCTCGCATTTTCACGCTTTCACAAAATTCATATTTTGTGCGGACTTGGCTTTTATGTATGTGAATCACAGGTCGAACCTGGATTCCTCAGACTGAGTTATGGAGAAACTACCTGCAGTAGTGTCCCATTGACAAAAGCCATCTTGGAACCATAGTAAGTTCATGAATGAACTATATGTTCAACATCTTGTTTGTCGCTTCTAAAGCGTCAACATACTTAGTCATTTGTTATAGAATTCGCCACAGTATCCTGTTGGAAACAATTTCCAACTACCGTGCCACCATATTGTGTATTACACAAAACCCTTAACTTAAATCGAAAATCGCATGGAGAAAAGATGAAGACTGTATCGATGTAACATTTTACAATGAACTCTTCATGATCTCCGCTTGCGAGAAAACATATCATCAGTACTTACTCTAGTACGACTACATCAACCGCGTTGTGATACGCTTTCGCTTTCGGTCTACGAGGGTACGTGGACAACACTCTCCCCTCTCGTTGCTATGCATCACCATGATCTTGCGTGTGCGTAGGAATTTTTTTGAAATTACTACGTTCCCCAACAGTGGCATCCGAGCCTGGTTTTATGCGTTGATGCTATGCACGAGTAGAACACAAGTGAGTTGTGGGCGATATAAGTCATACTGCTTACCAGCATGTCATACTTTGGTTCAGCGGTATTGTGAGATGAAGCGGCCCAGGCCGACATTACGCGTACGCTTACGCGAGACTGGTTTCACCGTTGCGAGCACTCATTGCTTAAAGGTGACCGGCGGGTGTCTGTCTCTCTCACTTTAGCCCGGTCCTTGCGAAGGTTAAAACAGCACCAACTTGACAAACTATCGTTGTGGTTTTGATGCGTAGGTAAGAACGGTTCTTGCTAAGCCCGTAGCAGCCACGTAAAACTTGCAACAACAAAATAGAGGACGTCTAACTTGTTTTTGCAGGGCATGTTGTGATGTGATATGGTCAATACATGATGTGATATAATTTGTTGTATGAGATGATCATGTTTTGTAACCGAGTTATCGGCAACTGGCAGGAGCCATATGGTTGTCGCTTTATTGTATGAAATGCAATCGCCATGTAATAGTTTTACTTTATCACTAAGCGGTAGCGATAGTAGTAAAAGCAATAAGTTGGCGAGACGACAACGATACTACGATGGAGATCAAGGTGTCGCGCCGGTAACGATGGTGATCATGACGGTGCTTCGGAGATGGAGATCACAAGCACGGTGCTTCGGAGATGGAGATCACAAGCACAAGATGATGATGGCCATATCATATCACTTATATTGATTGCATGTGATGTTAATCCTTTATGCATCTTATCTTGCTTTGATTGACGGTAGCATTATAAGATGATCTCTCACTAAAATTTCAAGATAAAAGTGTTCTCCCTGAGTATGCACCGTTGCGAAAGTTCTTCGTGCTGAGACACCACGTGATGATCGGGTGTGATAGGCTCTACGTTCAAATACAACGGGTGCAAAACAGTTGCACACGCGGAATACTCAGGTTAAACTTGACGAGCCTAGCATATGCAGATATGGCCTCGGAACACGGAGACCGAAAGGTCGAGCGTGAATCATATAGTAGATATGATCAACATAGTGATGTTCACCATTGAAACTACTCCATCTCACGTGATGATCGGGCATGGTTTAGTTGATTTGGATCACGTAATCACTTAGATGATTAGAGGGATGTCTATCTAAGTGGGTGTTCTTAAGTAATATGATTAATTGAACTTGAATTTATCATGAACTTAGTCCTGATAGTATTTTGCAAATTATGTTGTAGATCAATAGCTCGCGTTGTTGCTTCTCTGTGTTTATTTTTGATATGTTCCTAGAGAAAAATTATGTTGAAAGATGTTAGTAGCAAAGATGCGGATTGGATCCGTGATCTGAGGATTATCCTCATTGCTGCACAGAAGAATTATGTCCTTGATGCACCGCTAGGTGACAGACCTATTGCAGGAGCAGATGCAGACGTTATGAATGTTCAGCTAGCTCAATATGATGACTACTTGATAGTTTAGTGCACCATGCTTAACGGCTTAGAATCGGGACTTCAAAGACGTTTTGAACATCATGGACCATATGAGATGTTCCAGGAGTTGAAGTTAATATTACAAGCAAATACCCGAGTTGAGAGATATGAAGTCTCCAACAAGTTCTATAGCTAAAAGATGGAGGAGAATCACTCAACTAGTGAGCATGTGCTCATATTGTCTGGGTACTACAATCCCTTGAATCAAGTGGGAGTTAATCTTCCAGATAAAATAGTGATTGACAGAATTCTCTAGTCACCATCACCAAAGTTAGTAGAACTTCGTGATGAACTATAGTATGCAAGGGATGACGAAAGTAATTCCCGAGCTCTTCGTGATGCTGAAATCGACGAAGGTAGAAATCAAGAAAAAACATCAAGTGTTGATGGTTGACGTGACCACTAGTTTCAAGAAAAGGGCAAAGGGAAGAAGGGGAACTTCAAGAAGAACGGCAAGCAAGTTGCTGCTCAAGTGAAGAAGCCTAAGTCTGGTCCTAAGCCTGAGACTAAGTGCTTCTACTGTAAAGGGACTGGTCACTGGAAGCGGAACTACCCCAACTATTTGGTGGATAAGAAGGATGGCAAAGTGAACAAAGGTATATTGGATATACATGTTATTGATGTGTACTTTACTAGTGTTTATAGCAACCCCTCGGTATTTGATACTGGTTCAGTTGCTAAAGTAGTAACTCGAAACGGGAGTTGCAGAATAAACAGAGACTAGTAAAAGGCGAGGTGACGATGTGTGTTGGAAGTAGTTCCAAGATTGATATGATCATCATCGCACACTCCCTATACTTTCAGGATTAGTGTTGAAACTAAATAAGTGTTATTTGGTGTTTGCGTTGAGCATGAATATGATTTGATCATGTTTGTTGCAATACGGTTATTCATTTAAATTAGAGAATAATTGTTGTTCTGTTTACATGAATAAAAACCTTCTATGGTTATACACACCAACGAAAATGGTTTGTTGGATCTCGATCGTAGTGATACACATATTCATAATATTGAAGCCAAAAGATGCAAAGTTAATAATGATAGTGCAACTTTTTTGTGGCACTGCCGTTTAGGTCATATTGGTGTAAAGCGCATGAAGAAACTCCATACTGATGGGATTCTGGAATCACTTGATTATGAATCACTTGATGCTTGCGAACCGTGCCTCATGGGCAAGATGACTAAAACGCCGTTCTTCGGAACTATGGAGAGAGCAACAGATTTGTTGGAAATCATACATACAGATGTATGTGGTCTGATGAATATTGAGGCTCGTAGCAGGTATCATTATGTTCTGCCTTCACAGATGATTTGAGCAGATATGGGTATATCTACTTAATGAAACAGAAATCTGAAACATTTGAAAAGTTCATATAATTTCAGAGTGAAGCGGAAATCATCGTAATAAGAAAATAAAGTTTCTACGATCTGATCGTGGAGAAGAGTATTTAAGTTACGAGTTTGGCCTTCAGTTAAAACAATGTGAAATAGTTTCACTACTCACGCCACCTGGAACACCACGGTGTAATGGTGTGTGAACATCGTGACCGTACTTTATTAGATATGGTGCGATATATGATGTTTCTTACCGATCTACCACTATCGTTTTGGGGTCATGCATTAGAGACAGCTGCATTCACGTTAAATAGGGTACCATCTAAATCCGTTGAGACGACATCTTATGAACTGTGGTTTGGCAAGAAACCAAAGTTGTCGTTCCTTAAAATTTGGGGTTGCGATGCTTATGTGAAAAAGTTTCATCTTGATAAGATCAAACCCAAATCGGAGAAATGTGTCTTCATAGGATACCCAAAGGAGACTGTTGGGTACACCTTCTATCACAGATCCGAAGGCAAGATATTCGTTGATAAGAATGGATCCTTTCTAGAGAAGGAGTTTCTCTCGAAAGAAGTGAGTGGGAGGAAAGTAGAACTTGATGAGGTAACTGTACCTGCTCCCTTATTGGAAAGTAGATCATTACAGAAACCAGTTTCTGCGACACCTACACCAATTAGTGGGGAAGTTAATGATAATGATCATGAAACTTCAGATCAAGTTATTACAGAACCTCGTAGGTCAACCAGATTAAGATCCGCCCCAGAGTGGTACGGTAATCCTGTTCTGGAGGATATGTTACTAGACCATGACGAACCTACGAACTATGAGGAAGCAATGATGAGCCCAGATTACGCAAAATGGCTTGAGGCCATGAAATCTGAGATGAGATCCATGTATGAGAACAAAGTATGGACTTTGGTTGACTTGCCCGATGATCGGCAAGCCATAGAAAATAAATGGATCTTCAAGAGGAAGACGGACGCTGATAGTAGTGTTACTATCTACAAAGCTAGACTTGTCGGAAAAAGGTTTTTGATAAAGTTCAAGGTGTTGACTACGATGAGATTTTCTCACTCGCAGCGATGCTTAAGTCTGTCCGAATCACGATTAGCAATTGCCGCATTTTATGAAATATGGCAAATGGATAAACAAAACTGCATTCGTTAATGGATTTATTAAAGAAGAGTTGTATATGATGCAACCAGGAGGTTTTGTCAATCCTAAAAGTGCTAACAAAATATGCAAGTTCCAGTGATGCATCTATGGACTGGTGCAAGCATCTCGGAGTTGGAATATACGCTTTGATAAGTTGATCAAAGGATATGGTTTTATACAGACTTGCGGTGAAGCCTGTATTTACAAGAAAGTGAGTGGGAGCACTACAGCATTTCTGATAAGTATATGTGAATGACATATTGTTGATCGAAAATAATGTAGAATTATTCTGCAAAGCATAAAAGAGTGTTTGAAAGGAGTTTTTTCAAAGAAAGACCTCGGTGAAGCTGCTTACATATTGAGCATCAAGATCTATAGAGATAGATCAAGACGCTTGATAAGTTTTTTCAATGAGTACATACCTTAACAAGATTTTGAAGTAGTTCAAAATAGAACAGTCAAAGAAAGAGTTCTTGCCTGTGTTACAAGGTGTGAAATTGAGTAAGACTCAAAGCCCGACCACGGCAGAAGATAGAAAGAGAATGAAAGTCATTCCCTATGCCTTGGCCATAGGTTCTATAAAGTATGCCATGTTGTGTACCAGATCTATTGTATACCCTACACTGATGGTTGCAAGGGAGTACAATAGTGATCTAGGAGTAGATCACTGGACATCGGTCAAAATTATCCTTAGTGGAATAAGGATATGTTTCTCGATTATGGAAGTGACAAAAGGTTCGTCGTAAAGGGTTACGTCGATGCAAGTTTTGACACTAAAACTAGATGACTCTAAGTCTCGGTCTAGATACATATTGAAAGTGGGAGCAATTAGCTAGAGTAGCTCCGTGCAGAGCATTGTAGACATAGAAATTTGCAAAATACCTACGGATCTGAATGTGACAGACCCGTTGACTAAAATTATCTCACAATCTAAACATGATCACACCTTAGTACTCTTTGGGTGTTAATCACATAGCGATGTGAACTAGATTATTGACTCTAGTAAACCCTTTGAGTGTTGGTCACATAGAGATGTGAACTATGGGTGTTAATCACATGGTGATGTGAATTATTGATGTTAAATCACATGGCGATGTGAACTAGATTATTGACTCTAGTGCAAGTGGGAGACTGAAGGAAATATGCCCTAGAGGCAATAATAAAGTATTATTTATTTCCTTATATCATGATAAATGTTTATTATTCATGCTAGAATTGTATTAACCGGAAACATAATACATGTGTGAATACATAGACAAACAGAGTGTCACTAGTATGCCTCTACTTGACTAGCTCGTTAATCAAAGATGGTTATGTTTCCTAGCCATAGACATGAGTTGTCATTTTATTAACGGGATCACCTCATTAGAAGAATGACGTGATTGACTTGACCCATTCCGTTAGCTTAGCACCCGATCGTTTAGTATGTTGCTATTGCTTTCTTCATGACTTATACATGTTCCTATGACTATGAGATTATGCAACTCCCGCTTACCGGAGGAACACTTTGTGTGCTACCAAACGTCACAATGTAAATGGGTGATTATAAAGGTGCTCTACAGGTGTCTCCAGGATTTGTCACTCCGATTGTCGGAGAGGTATCTCTGGGCCCACTCGGTAATGCACATCACTATAAGCCTTGCAAGCATTGTGACTAATGAGTTAGTTGCGGGATGATGTATTACGGAACGAGTAAAGAGACTTTCTAGTAACGAGATTGAACTAGGTATCGAGATACCGACGATCGAATCTCGGGCAAGTAACATACCGATGACAAAGGGAACAACGTATGTTGTTATGCGGTTTGACCGATAAAGATCTTCGTAGAATATGTGGGAGCCAATATGAGCATCCAGGTTCCGCTATTGGTTATTGACCGGAGAGGTGTCTCGGTCATGTCTACATAGTTCTCGAACCCGTAGGGTCCGCACGCTTAACATTACGATGACAGTTTTATTATGAGTTTATGTATGTTGATGTACCGAAGGAGTTCGGAGTCCCGGATGAGATCGGGGACATGACGAGGAGTCTCGAAATGGCCGAGACGTAAAGATCGATATATTGGACGACTATATTCGGACTTCGGAAAGGTTCCGAGTGATTCGGGTATTTTTCGGAGTACCGGAGAGTTACGGGAATTCGTATTGGGCCTTAATGGGCCATACGGGAAAGGAGAGAAAGACCCCAAAGGGTGGCCGCACCCCTCCCCATGGGCTAGTCCGAATTGGACTAGGGAGGGGGAGCGCCCCTTCCTTCTTTCTCCTTCCCCTTCCCTTCTCCTACTCCCACAAGGAAAGGAGGAGTCCTACTCCCGGTGGGAGTAGGACTCCCCCCTTGGACGCGCCACCTCCCCTTGGCCGGCCCTCTTCCCCTTGCTCCTTTATATACGGGGGCAGGGGCACCCCATAGACACACTTGATATACGATATTTTAGCCGTGTGCGGTGCCCCCCTCCACCATATTACACCTCGATAATACCGTCGCGGAGCTTAGGCGAAGCCCTGCGTCGGTAGAACATCATCATCGTCACCACGCCGTCGTGCTGACGAAACTCTCCCTCAACACTCGGCTGGATCGGAGTTCGAGGGACGTCATCGAGCTGAACGTGTGCTGAACTCGGAGGTGCCGTGCGTTCGGTACTTGATCGGTCGGATCGTGAAGATGTACGACTACATCAACCGCGTTGTGATAACGCTTCCGCTTTCGGTCTACGAGGGTACGTGGACAACACTCTCCCCTCTCGTTGCTATGCATCACCATGATCTTGCGTGTGCGTAGGAATTTTTTTGAAATTACTACGTTCCCCAACACTACTTTCCAATAAGGGAGCAAGTACAGTTACCTCATCAAGTTCTACTTTCCTCCCACTCACTTCTTTCAAGAGAAACTCCTTCTTTAGAAAGGATCCATTCTTAGCAACGAATGTCTTGCCTTCGGATCTGTGATAGAAGGTGTACCCAACAGTCTCCTTTGGGTATCCTATGAAGACACATTTCTCCGATTTGGGTTCGAGCTTATCAGGTTGAAGGTTTTTCACATAAGCATCGCAGCCCCAAACTTTAAGAAACAACAACTTGGGTTTCTTGCCAAACCACAGTTCATAAGGTGTTGTCTCAATGGATTTAGTGGTGCCCTATTTAACGTGAATGCAGCCGTCTCTAAAGCATAACCCCAAAGCGGTAAATCAGTAAGAGACATCATAGATCGCACCATATCTAATAAAGTGCGGTTACGACGTTCGGACACACACTACTGGAATCAGCTACTTTGCCGTCTGCCATGGCAGACGGCAAAGGCAAGGATGGCGGACGGCAAAAGGCTCCGGCAAAGAAGGCATCGGTAAAGAGCTTCTTTGCCGTCTGCTTTTTGAAGCGGACGGCAAAGGGGCCTTTGCCATCAGTGGCTGACGGCAAAGAAAGCCGACGGCAATAAATGCGCTGTTAGTCCATTAGGCGGCTAACGGCAGCCTTTACCGTCCGCCGCTGACGACAAAGAGCATCCGGCCTTTGCCGTCCGCCGAATGACGTCAGCTGGACGTAACTGCGGGACAAGCCTTTGCCGTCTGCTGCTGTAGGCAAATGTGGGCATTCTTTGCCGTCTGCCACTGTAGGCAAAGCCTTTGCCGTCCGCCGCTGTAGGCAAACTGACCAAATGGGTCAGCTCCCAGGGAGCACAGGTGGCCGCCGCGTGGCTTCTTTGCCGTCCGCGGCAGACGGCAAAGGAGCCTTTGCCATCAGCGGCTGACGGCAAAGGTGCCTCTTTTTTCTGTTTTTTTAATCCAGCAATTTTCACAACAAATATATGACATATATATATATATATTTCACAGGGCTATTTAACAGCAAACATATGACATATCCAGCACATAAGTTTCATCGTGCATACATATATAGTTCCATCCATTCATACATAGCAAGTTGCACATACACATTGTTCCATCCATACATATTACAATGCAAAGTTTCATCAAGATAGCAAGTTCCATCATAGAAAGCTAGAAGAATACTAGAGGAGAATGAAAGAAAAAACAATCACTCCATCATAGCAAGCTAGCTTCCGTGAAGTGAATGAAATCTGCAAAATGGCAAATAAGAAAGTTAGAAAAAGGTGACTAGAAGAAGAAGTATATGCCATTTATGAGCTAACTTAGGTGAAATGGATCATTTATGAGCTAACTTAGTTGAAATGGATCGTTTATGAGCTAACCTAGGTGAAATAGATCGTTTATGAGCTAACTTAGGTATAATGCATCATTTTAGAGCTAACCTAGGTAAGATGGGTCATTTTGGAGCTAACCTAGGTGAAATGGATCGTTTTTGAGCTAAGTTAGGTGAAATGGATCGTTTATGAGCTAACCTAGGTGAAATAGATCGTTTATGAGCTAACTTAGGTAAAATGCATCATTTTAGAGCTAACCTAGGTGTGATGGGTCATTTTGGAGCTAAACTAGGTAAAATGGATCGTTTGTGAGCTAACCTAGGCGAAATGGATCGTTTATGAGCTAATCTAGGTAAAATGGGTCATTTTAGAGCTAACATAGGTAAAATGGATCATTTTGGAGCTAGTCTAGGTAAAATGGGTCATTTTAGAGCTAACTTGGGTAAAATGGATCATTTAAGAGCTAACTAAGGTATAATGGGTCATTTTAGAGCTAACCTAGGTAAAATGGATTGTTTATGAGCTAACTAAGCTAATTATGCCATTTTTGACATAAGTAAGCTAAGTACATGTCATTATTGAGCAAACCTAGTTAACTAAGCATATTAGAGCTAACTTAGGTCATTTTGGAGGAAACAAAGCTAAGTATAGATCGTTTTAGAGCTAACTTAGGTAAAATGGATGGTTTTGGAGGTGAGTAAGCTTATTAAGTCATTTTGGAGGAAAAGAAGCTAACTCTAGGTCATTGTGGTAAGCATATTGGAGGAAATAAGGCTAAGTCTAGGTCTTTATGCATTTGTTAAGCAAAACACTGGAGAAACTTACCATGATCATGGAGGTGTAGGAGCGGGCTGGCTCGTGCCGGTAGCTGGAGAAGGATCGTGCGATGCTCGTCTGGAGTTACGCTCCACCAAAGATCATTTCCAATGTCTCGTTAGCATGATGACACTCAAATGTTAAGACTAGCAAGTAATGTCCATTCAAATTAAACTCACCGTGGTCTCAGGAGCAATCACTGGCATCGGCGGAGCGGTCTGACCGGTCTTCTCGCACACAGACTGCACATTTGGTTTTGACGACTCAGTCATACTAGTTAGTAATGAGACAAACACTACATGAATGTTTTGGCTAATCTGCAGAAGAAACTTACCACAAGGAGCTCGTACATGGCCCTTGCCTGCATGTCATTCCGTGCCCTCTCCTCCTCCAACATCTTTGTCGTCCTCTCCTCCAACTCCCGCTGCCTCTCCGCCGCCTCCGCCAGAAGTTTCTCCGTTCTATCTCTCTCACTCTGTATAGCAGCCTGCAACACCACTCCTCGTTACCATTTGTAATCATTGATGGAAGCACACACAATGTAATGGAGAAAGATAGCTGAGTACGTATAACTAACCTTGATGGCGAGTTGGACTGGCCGTTCATGAGGCCTTATCTCAGGAGCGGAGCTCGACTGGCGCGCCTTGATCTCCGGGAGAGTGCTAGGACAACGGATAAGTCCATCTCCAATGGCTATGGAGCCATGGGACCTCCCGCCACCAGATATCATCACCAGCTCTGGATCAATGGGACCCTGGCTCGGGTTAAAGTCCTCCCCTTTCCTCGCCTTCCCCTCATCTCTATATTTCACGAGCTTGTCGTGGGAGGAGATGTTGGTGAAGTTGTTTGCATCATCGAGGTCAGACGGAGAGAATGCCTTGACTTTCTTGAAGGAGGCAGTGTGGGCCATGGCATACAGGTCGTACACCTCTGGCACCTTATCCGCCTTATTGTAGCGTGCCTAAAAGAGAGAAACAAAGTAAATTAGTAATTAAAGGGCTCAAGCTAGCATGATGAATGAATTGCATGAATCATGAAGCAAACCACATACCCAGTTCCGCCCGAACTGATATAAGTTGGAGCTGCCTTGATGGTGTGGCACACCTTCCATTTGGGCACGTTTGTCCTTGGCCGCGTTGTGGACGGCTAGCCATTCTTTTGAGCACCACTCATTGACCAACACCTCCCAACAATCCATCCGATCCGCACACCATCTCGGAGACGCCTAAGTTATCAAATAGAAACTTGAGCGCTACGGCTATGAATTACTAAATGAAGGAAGTAAGTACAAGACCTTAAGAATTACCTTCATGTACTGCTCCTTACTCAGGAACTTATCGCGGCACGCCGGCTTGGGCTTCTTGATACCACGCAAGGCGTAGTAGTCTCGAACAGCCTGCACCCGAGCCTCGTGCCGTAAGTTCTGTAGTAGGCGCTTGCAGACGTTCTCGATAACATTTGCCGCCTCCTCCTCGTATCCCTCCTCACACCTGTAGAATGTCTGCAATCAAATGAGACAATATTGATTAGTACAATTAATAACTAGCTAGTTGAAGATTTTTAAATGTGTAAAGGAAGAAATTACCCAGAACTTTCTGATCACCACGTCTGCCCTCGTGTCGCACAAGACACCGTCGATAATCTCACCCGGCGGGGCCGGGGCAGCCAAGTAGTGCTCCCAGCTCAATCCAAGCTCTGGAAGCCGACCCTCACCAGGCAACGTGACAAACCCCGGGAAGTTTTGCCGGCAAAGCACTCCAAGGACGGAGTTGGGCCGGCGGACACTATGATGGTGGTCCCAACCCCTACAGCATGACAAGGCCAACACATTAGATATTTGAAGAAACGTGAATGCAGAAGGTATAAAAAGATTAAATGCACTTACCTCTCCCCATCAGGGAAAATCAACCACCTCTGCTCGCGGGTCGCCGGCACGGACGGGAGCCGTGTACAACCACGCTGGTCGACGGTGCCCCCCTCCTCCTTAATATTAGTCGGCTCCCCGCCATCATCCGCATGGCCACTCGGCCCCTCAGGCTCATCCGGCCAGGTACCCCATCTAGACGTGTGCTCCTCCGGGGTCTCGTGGGCCGAAGGCCCGTCGACCCAAGGCTCGTGGGCCAATGGCTCGTGGACCGGAGTCCGTGTAGCCTCCTCCTCGGACGAGTCCACCCTAGCAGTCACGTCCTCGGGTGAAACAGCTGGGGGTGGCGGCGAGGAAGGCGCCTTAGCAGTCACCCTACCTCCTCTCCCGCGACCATGTGCTCCAACTCCTCTCTTCTTTCCTCCCTTACCTCGTCCCCTGCTGGGCACCGCTGTCGACGAAGAAGGGCCCGGCGGTGTCGCCATACTATCCAGCAACGCTCGGCGGAGAGGTGCGTGTGGAATGGAAGACCTCCCACCACGCGCCGACGAAGAAGGGGCCTCGGAGCGCTCCTGACCAGCGCCCACCATCTTTGAACACCTGCCATGACAAAGAGTAAACGAAATTAGTACAACATAAAAAAATACCGCCATGAATAATAATATGTATATCACTTAAGTGTATCATCATCAAGTACAACATAAAAAAATTGAATACCCGACACTACTAATAATCTCGATCACTATCATCAATAAATGCATAATCATCATCATCACTATAATCAATGACGGGCTCATAGGGTTCAGTGGCATCAACATGTGGAAGGCCACCTTGACGTAATCGGTCAAGCATTGATAGGTCATCCGCAACAGTAACCTCTTCTTGTTCCGGCTCTTCTTGTTCCCCCTCTGGGTTGATGTCGGATTCACTGTCGCTGTCTACTTCAATGTTTTGGGGTGAAGTATAGCGGTTCTTGAAACGCTTTTTGGAAAGACGTGTCTCTTGGAAGAATTCCCCTTCATATGTGCCTGGGTTAATGTGAGGTTCATAATCCTCTTCCTTTGGGGGAGATAGTCTAGCACGTGGTGGCACTTCATAAACGACATCCCAACCTTTCAGATTTGGATTAGTTTGGCAGGCCCACGATAGATAGAATACTTGGGTCGCCTGTTGAGCCGTAATATAGACATCAGGAACATCTAAATGGGTGCTTTGTTTGATTTCAACTAGCCCTATATGTTCATGAGTCCTTCTAGTCTCCTTCGGCTGAAACCAATAACATTTGAAGAGTACGACATTCGGTGCGTTGTCACCATAGAATAGAAGTTCATAAATTGCTTCAACTCTCCCATAATACTCAGTACCTCCTTCGCCGATAGCAGATACACAACAATTTGTAGACTTTAGGTCGGCCATAGATAGCTCTTTGCCATAGGTATGAACGCGTTACCCGTTGATGTCATATTTGTCAAATGAACGGACCTTATAGTCAAAACCATTAGCGACTTGTCTCAATTCGGCGTCCATAGACTCTGAATTAGCCTACAAGTTTAATACGAAAGGATTGTAGCATTAGGCAGAAATTAGTGAATGAAATGAAATGGTCTAATAGAAATTACCGTTTGTTTGAACCAAGAGATGAAACCGGGATAGCCGCCTCCTTGCTTTGCGAGAAGCTCATACTCTTCGACGGAATCCTTTTGGATCACCGCTCCATACGAGAATATGGCGACGTATCGACTGTATGAAATATCCAGGAATAAGAGCAGTTCAAAGGAAATAGAAGTTGCGAAACAATGTACCGAGAACATATTCGATGTACGGCCGCACTTCTGTCAGGTTGTTGAAGATATACAACGTAATGGTCCGCCATTCTTCGTTATCCAAAGATACTGGTTTCGAACCACTGGCTGGTGCGAGATTCCCTTTGGATAGGCTGAGGTTGGATCCACCCTTTTGAGGTTCGTCAGCATTGTACCGAGGCTATTATGCAAATGACGATTTTTGGCTTCGTAGTGTGCTGTCACGAAGTTTGCCGCCTCCTCAGTGATGAATGCCTCAGCCATCGATGCTTCAATTCTACGTTTATATTTACATTTTTGTCGAAGCGTCTTCTGCATCCTCTTAGTTGGGTAGCACCAACGATTTTGCACGGGCCCCCCCAATCTTGCCTCGGTCGGGAGATGCAAAATCAAATGCTACATTGGATTAAAGAAGCCTGGTGGAAATATCTTCTCTAACTTGCAGATCAACTCCGGCGCCAACTCTTCCATTTCTTCTAGCACGCCAGGCGATAGTTCTTTCGCACAAAGAACACGAAAGAAATAGCTGAGTTCTGCCAGTACTAGCCATTCATCCTCAGGGATGAAGCCACGCAACATCACCGGCATTACCCGCTCAATCCATATGTGCCAATCATGACTCTTGACACCAAATATCTTCAATTTATCAAGACTCGCTCCCCTCTTTAGATTCGCTGCATACCCATCGGGGAACATCAACTGCATTTTCACCCACAAGATAATTTCCCTCATAGCTTTCTTTCCAAGATTGAACCATGCCTTTGGCTTCGTCCAGTTCTGCTTTCCTTTCGGTTCTTTCATGTTTTGTAACGGCCTATCACATAGCGCCTCCAGATTGACTCTAGCCTTAGTATTATCCTTTGACTTCCCATCTATGCCGAACAATGTACCAAAAAGTGCCTCGGCGATATTCTTCTCAGTGTGCATCACGTCGATGTTGTGTGGGCAAAGGAGGTCTTTGAAGTAAGGCAGATCCCATAAGCATGTCTTGTGAGTCCAGGCGTGCTTAGAATTATACCCCTTGAAGTACCCTGGACGCTCTGGATCTGGCTCGAGAGCGTTTAACTGATCCAGGGTCTGTTGGCCTGTCAACGCAGGTGGTGCAGAGTTTTTGACAACTCTACCTTTGATGAAGTTCTTCTTGTCTTTCCTGAACTTATGGCGAGGATCCAGGAACTGTCTATGCATGTGGAAGCAAGAAAACTTGCGACCGGCCTGAAGCCAACGAAACTCAAGAGCTCCCTTGCATGTGGGGCACGGGAACCTTCCATGCACACACCAGCCAACGAATAGCGCATACGCCGGCAAGTCATGCGTCGAGTACATGTACCAGACACGCATTATGAAGTTCCGTTTGCTATAGGCGTCGTATGTCTTGAACCCATTATCCCAGGCTTCTTGCAATTCGTCTAAGCGGCTGCATGTACACATTCATATTTTTTCCCCGGATAGTTGGGCCCTGGAATTATCAACGTCAGGAAAATGTTCTTTCTTTGCATAATCTGTCCGGGGGGGAGATTGAGTGGAAAGACAAATACGGGCCAACAACTGTATTGGGCTGCCGTCAGACCAAACACACTGAACCCATCCGTGCTGATGCCGACTCGAGGATGCCTCGGATCTGCCGCTTTGTCAGCATGTAATTTATCAAACTTTTTCCACGCAACACCATCCGATCTGTGTACGATCATCAGATTCCCATCTGCATCTAGTCCGGTTCTTTTGCCCGTTTTGTGCCATGTCATCTGTCTGGCCGTCTCTTCGACCATGAAAAGACGTTGAAGTCTTGGTACGATTGGCATATACCGAAGAGCACTAACGGGGATTTTGGTCTGTGTCTTCTCACCCATACCGTTGTCTACCACAACATACGTGGAAGACTTGCAAATGGGGCAATAGTTCAAGTCCGCATAGTCAAGCCTAAATAAGACACATCCTTTCTCACAGGCATGTATCTTCTCATAGGGCATCTTCAGTGCACGGTGGATTTTGTCCGACTGTACAGTTTGCAGGCATTACATGGCCTTTGGGTAGAAAGCATCCAAATACTGTCATCATTGCGTCGTAGCATTCTCTGCCCAAGTTGAACTAAGCCTTCAGAGCCATTACTTGTGAGATGGCATCCAACTAACAAAGCTCAGTGTGCTCGTGGAGCGGACGTTTTGAAGACTCCAACATTTCATTGAAGGCCTTTGCAGATTCCTCCATCTCCTCGTCCGAATCCCGAGCATCATCGAAGTCTTGCACCATGTTTTCCATCCCGGTACCATGCTCGTCGGTGCGACGACGATCCACCTCAGCTCGGTCACGTTGGGCAGACTCACCATGATATGTCCACACCGTATAATCGGGCGTAAAACCACTCTTCTGCAGGTGTTTGCCCATTTCAGCCTCTGTCCTCTTTTCCCAATTGCCGCACCGTAAACAGGGGCACCAGGTTTTCCTCTGGCCATTTGCAAATGCGGCTTGCACAAACCCCTTGGTTTTTGTGAACCATTCAGTCCTCCATTTTGTTCTGACCAGTGTGACCGGTGTACATCCACGCACGATCACTCATCTTGACTTTCAGAGCTACTGGACACACAACAAATATATATATATATATATATATATATAATTCACCATGTATATATTCATCAGTTGATCTACTTTGTCAATTTTATTACGTCCATGCAACCTACACTCTAATAGGTAATGATAGGTCCTAATCCCACCCGAGTATGTGTAGATTGGGTTCATTTTCCCATGCTATCCTCCGGATCCGACGCAAAATTTTGGCAGCACCTCCCCGCTGTTCTCCTGATACACGTCTCTGCAATAAACAGAAAGGATGTGTACCCGGAGAACAACAGGGGAGGCACTGACAAAATTTATGCATCGGATCCGGAGCAAAGCATATGGGAAAACGAACCCAATCTACACATACTCGGGCTGTCCATGGATAGCGTTGGACAAAAAGAATCACGGTTATAAATGTGCAAATGCATGCATATTTGTAACTATAATGCTTTCGAACGGGAGACACATATTGGTTACGCATACTGATGATTCAAGACAGATATATAGCTAGCTATCAAGTTTCATCGGCACGAACACCGGAACAGAGCAAATAATTAAGGGGGGAGGAGGACATGTCATTTGTGCTCACCCACGAACGAAGGGGCAGAGCTCGTCAAACGCACGGGGAGGTCGTCGAACACCAAACCTCGCAGCGATGAAACAACTGCACATTTAAATCTAACCGATCAACACAATTATATATGATGTTTTTCATAACAAAATCAAAAAATATATGACCTAACTCATAATTCACAAATATATGACCCCGTCGGCCTCTGGAAGGCCAAAGAACACCTTTTCGGGAGGTGTCGGGGGTCGGGGTGTCGTGTCGGTGTCGGGGTGCCGTGTCGGGGTCGGGGTGCTGTTTCGGGGTCGGGGTGTCGTGTCGGGGTCGATCGGGGTGTCGGGGTGTGGTGT